>NC_060899.1:12564453-12651953 GCF_014805685.1 Silurus meridionalis
AAATATAATCATACCTCAAGATTTTGATATCGTTACATCCCCCTAAGTTGCCAACTAACTTAATTGGTTGCCAAATGTTCTTCCAGCTGTTTCATGTAAGTAGTTACAGCCTTTAGTTGCTGAGGTCCAAACTTTACTGAGATTTGTTGCAGTCACCAAATTCAAAATGACAATTTTTTTTTCTTCAAAGTAAGACATTTCTATAGATTTAACATGCGACGTGTTTTCTATGTTGTATTGTAAATAAAATGTGTTTATAAGATTTACAAAATCATTGCAGTCTGTTTTCAATTTATTTTTACACTTTTGGAATTAGGGTTGTATCAAGATGAATAGAATCAATGAAAAATTCTCAAATACTTACCCTCCTTACACTGAGGGGGATCCTGAAAAGTTCCATATTCAGTACATGATATTGTTGCAGCACCTTCAATGCTAAATTTTTCCGCACATAAATATGTGACTGTTTGTCCATATTTATAGACGCTCTGTACTAAGGTGACCTGCCCATTGTTAATTTCAGGAGGTTGAACACAGGTCACAACTGAGAAAGAATAAATGGCAAATTTACATAAAGTAACTGATATTTGCAGTGACCTTTTTGAGTATATATGATATGATATTTTATATTCATTATAATATTTCTTCTCTTTGGGTTTTTGAACATTTCCAAAAGGGTATAAACTGTAGTGGATATAGGGTTTAATGAAAACATTGAATGATGCTGATTAATCTTACTGTTGCACTTCGGAGGAGGTGGATTCCATCCATTTTCATCACAGGAGAGAGTGTCAGACCCAGTCATTGTATAGCCTTTAGAACACTTGACCTGGATTGACATGGCATATGTATAGGATGCTGCCTTTCCTTTAACTATGTACGCATCTGTAATGCTGGGTGCATCACAAGTCAATGCTAGAAAAAAAGTCAACAGTAATAAATTATATCAAAATTCTAAATGATCACAGTTGTACATCTTGTGCAAGTACTGTAGTTTTTAGAAAATAGCTATAATCTAATCCTAATAAGAATTATTACATATTTTAGTTATTTAATTTAAATGTATAGTCTTTAATATATGGCAGGCTTCTGTGAGAATTTTTGATAACCTGTTACACTACACTCAAGCAAGAAAAAAAATTACTAAATAAACTAGAGTGAAATTCAATATGTAACCTTTATTAGTTCACACCTTTGCGAATCGATATATATATATATATATATATATCTATATATATATATATATATATATATATATATATATATCTATATCTATATCTATATCTATATATTGCATTAATGTACCGAATCAACGGAGTGTAAAAATAGTGGGAAATTCTCCAAAAATTTTGTAGAACAAATCAAAAGCCAGAAACAAAAAATTATTTCCATTGTTTTACTAAAGTTAAAGAGTGAGCTACTACATGGGCAGTATATACAAGACTTATATTTCAACATCACTTTTTTTTGTTTAATAAGATGGAACCAGTAACCGCTGAATCCAACGGCAGTCCAGATACAAATTGGAACATTCCATCAAATGGAAGAAGGACTTTTTTTAGTAAAGCCTAGCATATAAAAGGTGAGAGGAAATAGTCACCATTGGCTTGCTCATTAGGGATATACGCACTAAACTTATAGATTCCACCTTTGTAACCTCTTTATCTTTGTAAAGCCGCTTTAGGACAGTGCATATTGTTAAAGGCACTATACAACTAAAAGTGAATTGAATTGAAAATCACTTTAATACTGAAAAAAAATAAATAAATCTTACGTATACACCGTGGGAGAGCTGAAATCCATCCATCGTTCCCACAGGTCAGGGACTCAGACCCCTCCAATTTGTAGCCTTTATTACACTTGATTTTGATCACGGAGTTGTATGTGTAAGGTGGGCTTCCATCAATAACCGAATATGGAATTAATGGTGAATCACAGATGATTGCTGGACAAAAAAAAAAAGAACCACATTTTGACATATGCACAAAAAAAGTTCACAATCAGGCCAAACTTCTGACCATATGGCTGAGCTCCTTCATCCTTGTAGCCTCCATTTAATATTTTGTATTTATGGTTCCTAATATTTAGACCTTTAAACTCACATAATACCTACAAATATAAAATATTTTGTAGACCTACGTCATGTCTGCATTTTTGTGAGATTTTGAGGGCTTAATAGGGGAAAAGTCCGAATTAGAAACAACAACTAAGAATTCAGTAAATTCTCCTTATGCTCCACAGTGTGCTTTCACAATGATGCTATTGTGTAATTCTATAAGAAAATCTTGGAATTAGTCATTATTCATTCAAACGCTATTGGATGGGACACCAAACCCACACAAACACGCACACAGTTAATTAAGTTAACATTACACTGCATCTCCTGGGCCTACATTTAGGTGTTTTTTCTATGTCCTAGAGTCCACTGGCTTTACTTGAACCTTTGCCAATTTCACACCTTGAATATAAGAAACAATCAACACTCTGTCAAGTTCTCTAGTGCTGACACACTTGATTCTAATGATCAGATGACTCTTTTATTTGACATTTTGACACACTAAGATGATGAAAGTAGAAAACTGTTCAGGAGGAAAAACAGCTTATCTTAGACCATTAGATAATAAATGGTTGAACGACTGAGAAAGCGTTTTTGAATAAACCTTTCATCATCTTAAAAAAAAAAAATAAATAAATAAAATAAAATAAAAATACCATGGTGATTTTCGTGAATACTTACGGCGACACTCAGGAAGAAACTTCTCAAACTGTCCATTATCAGTACATGATATTGTTGGAGATCCATAAAGTTTAAAACCTTCCACACAATCGTATGTGACTTTTTCTTCAATCATGTAAGATTCCTTGCTGGGGTTAAACACTCCATTGGTTATATTAGGAGGGTTCGAGCAGGTAATAACTGAGGAAGAAATTAACAGCAATCACACACTTGCAGTAACGTATAAGGTAAATCTGAATGTCCATTTTTTTTTTTACTTTTTTCTAGATGCCTAAATAACAAAAGATATTACATCTAATTGCAATAATCTCAGTAAACCATATATAGTAATGTCTCTTAATAACTGTCAGGAAAACAAAAACATGAACATGATGAATGAGACATGGGGCTTTGCAAGGTTTCTCAGCTGTTAATATAAAATATTATAAATAAAAAAAATTAACTATTACCAGTGCACTGAGGAAGTGAAGGATCCCATCCATTTTCTTTACAGACTATTAAATTAGACCCTTCCATTTTATAGCCTTTTTCACACTTGTAACGAACGAAGTTGCCTAATTTATAAGGCGGTGACTTTCCTTCAATTCTAACTGCATGTGGGATTTCTGGTCTATCACAGAGCACAGCTGTACACAAAGAAATTCACATGATTGTTTCAGTCCCTGTACCCATTTGTGCTGAAAACATACAAATATATCAATGATCTAATGAAATCACAGTAATGAACATAAAATATAAACAGGATTTTTGTTCTTATTTTGAATATGTTGTTTCGAGTAAAACTCGCCTGTACACCGAGGAGGAGCAGGCTGAAAAGTTCCATCATTAGAGCAGGATAATTCTGAAGTTCCAATAAGATGAACACCACTGTCACAAGAATATGTGACTACTTCGTTATAATTATAGAAGTCTTCCATTGGTTCAAATGTTCCATCTTTTATACTGGGGGGTGGTAGACATTTCACCTCTGCAAGAAAAAAAAAAAAAAAAAGAAAGAAATCACAGCAAAAAAATGTATATTCTTTATTTACCAAGGGGAAATATAATTTATAAAAAATATAAATGTGGTAAACTCTACAGCATAACGAGATATGGTTTGCATGGTTTGGAGCAAAAGATCTCGAAGCCACTAAACACCTATGGGATGAATTGGAACGCTGACAGCACCCCAGGCCTCTTCACCTCACCTACATCAGTACCTGACTTTCATAACACCCTTATGGCTGATGAACACAAATGTCCACAAGCACACTTCAAAATCTAGTGGAACATCTCCACAGACGAGTGGAGGGAATTATAAGAGAAAATTGGGCACATACCATAAGCACATATGACCAGGTGTCTGCAAACTTTTGGCAATATAGTGTACAAGGGTAGTGAATGAATGAATTAATAAATTAATGGGTTTGATTAAATACTTTCCCAATACCATGCATACTAATAATATCTGCCTAAACTGTCTAAAATACAATGGAAATAAAAAAAAGGTACTACAGAAATATGTGACAATACTGATTACACAATGCAATGTGAGAACAGTATTGCATATTCTTCACCATGACTGGACAAAGGGTTAGAGTGGCTAGAGTGGCTTTCTTGCCTGAAAGAGTGCAAGATGTGCAATGCTGAGACTCTTATTCAAAAAGTGCTTCAATAAAGTTAAAGCACTTAAAGTTCAAATCAGTAAGAAGGCATGCACAATTGCACTTCTAGGTTATTCTAAAGATTATCACAATATCACATATATCCATGTCACCATATCATTAGAGATTAGAAGAAATGAGTATTTACAAGCATGTACTTGAAAAGGTCAAACTAATATTATGGAAATGAAAAAAAGAAACAACAACTACAACAAAAATAAATAAATAAATGCAAAATAATAATAACATTTATATTATAGTGGCATTACCTTCACATACAGGAGCTCTCCCATCCCACCCGTTTGCTAAGCAATTTCTTTTTGCATAGCCAACAAGCATAAAACTGCAAATAGACATTTGTTTTAAAATGCATGTTCCGAGTTTTTCCAAAGTTTAAGCACAATAATTATACAATTTGAGAAAAAGAAACCAAAATAATTGGGTGAAGAAAAAATAGCTAGTTTAGGATAGTATGTATACATAACATACTCTGAATATTTACAGTCAGTTCATTCACACGTGTACAAATGTGTGTAGAATCAACTATAGAGAAACATATTTACCCATCATTACACGTTGCTGTGATGGTGGCGCCAAACAGAATTCCACCTTCGGGTGGAATCTGATACCTACCATTGTTAATTTCGCCAGGATTACCACAGGATCTTTCTGGAAAGAAAAATAAATAAATAAACGTATTACTTTTAAATAACCGACAATTGTGCTTTGATGCGATTTATGTGATGTTAAAATAAATATGTGTTTGTAGACTGCATTCTGCGTTTGAGCAACAATCATATTTGAAATCTAAAAGAAATGTTTTTTCAAGTAAATTGCATATCAACGACTCAAATCACTCTTTCAAAATGTACTATAAAATAATTTCCAGCAAAATGAATGCTAAATGAAAAGACTCATCGTATATCTAAACATACGGACATATTAAAGCTGAATAATGTTTGCAGATACGCTACTTTTACACCGAAGTTCGAGATCGCTCCATTGGTTTCCGGTACAGGTGATCGACTTGGAACCTGATAACGTCACATAACCGGTGGCACATTTAAACTTTAAAACGGATCCATCAGAAAATGATTGTTGGTCTACATCATCAGCCAAAACCCGGTTTTCTCCAACAGAAGGTCTGTCACATTGGGCTGAGCAAAGAAAACAAAGTCAGACATATTACCGATTCCACATCCAAATATCCTCGATGAGGCCAAATAGGAAGCATTAAAAAAGAGACACCAAACAGCAAATCTTCAATAAACTGAGAATAAAGAGGAGATCTCACCTCGGACATCTACAGCAGTCAGGAGAAGAGAACAGAAGATGATCATGTAGTGAGACATCTTCAGCTGTAAAGTTTAAACACAGATTTACTCACTCTGTGCTCCTCCGTTCTAGATGATTATAGAAGCACCTAAGAGAGTAAATAATTACAAGATAATATTAGCAAGTGAGGAGAAAGAAGAAGAGGGAGAAAAAGAAGATGGAGGAGAATTAGGAAGGGAAATTCTTTATATAGATATTACTTGGCATAAATCCTTTTGAAAAGCACCACTGAAAATAGAGAAACACCTTTCAATTTAATATAACAATGCTAAATACTACAGAGTAAAGTCTTTCTAAATACATTTATTCATCTGTTTTTTCATTGATTATTTCGTTTTTGTATATTTAACAACAACCATGCCAGTGTAAGAATTTACAGTCTGCTTCAACCCAGAACCAACACCCCACGCTATATCAGATTAAGCTCATCCGCAAAACAGCTTAAATTTCACAAAAGTTAATGTAATCAGTCTGGGAGAGGCAGCAAGCCACCAAAGGGGAGTGGTAGCTCAGTGGTTTAGGCTCTGGGTTACTGATCGGAAGGTCGGGGGTTCAAGCCCTGGTATCGCCAAGCTGTCACTCCTGGGCCCTTGAGCAAGGCCCTCAACCCTCTGTGCGCCATTGGCGCCATATCATGGCTGACACTGCACTCTGACCGCAGCTTCTGAGCAAGCCGGGATATGCGAAGCAAGAATTTCATTGTGCTGTAATGTAAATATGACAAATAAAGGTGTTTGAGACGATGAATATCATTTAAACAATACCCAAACCTGTCCTGCTGCTGGGCTGGCACCAGCAAAGGCGTAAACACCAGTGACTACCACCTGCTGACCTCCGGCTCGATAGTGGGATCACCCAGCCGTGTGTTTCCTTTACTCATTTCCTACACTTATCCCATCTACACTTCAAAAGGAAGAACAATACAAAATATCTGTGCAGTACAAAAGTACTTCATGTATTTTGTCACTGCTACGCTGTTATAAACAACTTCTTCATTATGATCATCGTTGTCCTCATTTTTTTCTTACACCAGACTGCATTTGACATAAATATTACAGATCCTAACAATCTGGATATGAATCTCCAACCACTTTACTTGGAATAGACATTCATTGGCATCATTACCCAAGTAAATCATACCTAATCATCCTGATTTTAACAAAATTCTACAATGAATTTCCTGTATCAATGTGAAAAACACCTCATGGTGTCCTCAGGAAAAAGTACTTTTAGGAATAAGCATTTCAACTCAGAAATAATAAAAGTGCTCTCCGACCTCACTTCATAATTAAACTTTCTTTCGGCTTCTCCCATCAGGGGTCGCCACAGCGGATCATCCGCATGTTTGATTTGGCACACGTTTTACGCTGGATGCCCTTCCTAACGCAACCCTCCCCATTTATCCGGGCTTGCGACCGGCACTGAAAGTGGCTGGGGTTGGTTCCCTGACCGGGGATCGAACCCGGGCTACAGCGGTGAGAGCGCCGCATCCTAACCACTAGACCACCAGGGAACGGACCTTACTTCATAATTATTAATGTTTAATAAAAAGATGATTGCAATGCAGCAAAAACAAGTAGAAAATAATGAAGTTTTAAAAGTGTTTAAAAAGGTACATTTTGCAATAGAAGCCATTTATAATGGAGGAAAAAAAAATTTGTTGCACAGCTAAATTTAAATAGAGAGGAAAAAAAAAAAAAGGCTAAATAAAATGTCAAGTACAGACAACACCAATGACTTCAGAGATCATAGAATTGTACAAAGCATACATGCGATGCTGGTTTTTACAGGAAAGAGGTTGATCGAGATGATTTAGAGATTTAAAAAAAAAAACAGAGCTGTGAAGAAAAAAAACATCCTGTTTGCATTCTATGGTTTTACACATCAGCACATAATAAAAATCATCTGGTCCTTAGCAGAGAATTGGTAAATATAATCTCATTTGGAAAGAAGAAGAGAAAACACATTCTCAATTTCAGTAGGTGGGTCCTTGACCAAACATCTAGAAAAATGTGGCATCTTTCCATCCATATTCGTAATGAGTTTATAAAAGCTTTTTATAACCTTATAAAAAACAAAAAGGAAAAGATTGTTTTTTTAAAAGACAGTCCTTTAAAAATCACAGGAAACATGAACATCTTTGATAAAGGCCAGTAAAGACAAAAAGAACAATAGCTTCAAATACTGTTATATCTTTTCTGAGAGACGAAAACAAGCTAAAACTGTAGGTCATCCAGTATTGTTTTGCTTGAGTGCTTTGGGAGATAACAGACTGGACATAGAACTGTAGATAAAAACTAATGTCTCGGCTTCCTTTAATCCCGCAATCTTTGATCACAATGGCATTCCGGTTTTTGAACTATTTCAGGACTTTTTTGGCTTCTTTAGGTTTAATAGGATCCATTTTTTATTTCTTTATTTATGGTGGAATTTTATTTCATTCAGTCATTAATGAAATATTATTATGCTTGAAGGGGTCCAGAAAGCTGTTACACTAACCTTAGGCAAGATTAAATTTTAAAGATGGTTAGTTCTGACATTAGAATGTTTATTAATCCTTGAAATGACGTCAAAGTTTATATTTATCAAGTTCTGCCCAAGATCCTAAGGTGACCCATAAAGTGTCTACAAAATAAGCTTAATCAAACACACACAAGCCTTTAGGACTGGATTTTCTACAGCTTTCAGTACATTGCTTTACAATCATGTTCCACACTTCTTTCCAGTTATTTGTTCAAACTCTTAAGCATGTAAATTACTGATCTGTGAGAAATATATCAACTGTTTTTGCATTGCAATGTTCCAGAAGGCTTGTGTGTGTGTGTGTGTGTGTGTACAGCCCTGTCTTGGGCTTTATAACTTGTTAATGAGTTTACTCCACCCAAACTCTCGTGAGAATTCGTGATCTCGAAGCAGTAATACAATTTACGTATTTACTTCAAAGCGGCGTTGTTTTCTGAAATGTGATAAGCGAAAAGTCATTTTGAAGTGAAGGAAAAATGTCTTTAAAAAAAAAAATACAAACAAAGAAACAAACTGTCAACATGGATACTGGGTTAAATGAGTGACTATCAACAAACATTACGTGAAAAAGGTCACTATTATTAATATACTGTATATATGTTTTTTTTTTTTCATCTGTTACTGAAGTGATTGAAAAAAGATACAATTATAGATAGATAGATAGATAGATAGATAGATAGATAGATAGATAGATAGATAGATAGATAGATAGATAGATAGATAGATAAGAGATAGATGAGGTTATACAGAAGGTGTAGTAATATGTACATATAACTGAATAAGGGTCTATATAGTGTGGTTTTTATATAAGTATGATACAGCATGAGATTATTTAAACTACCCTACTAAACTTGAGAACTACAGAAGCCTCTCTGCCCCAAAGGCGTGACAAACACTCCTACTGAAATAACAAACAGACAGCGGATACACCCACATGACATGTTCCAGCTAAAAACTTTGAGCTAATTGCTCTGATTTAAGGAAAACGCACAACATGGAAAATAGCAATCAGACTACTATGATTGCTATTTTCCATGTTGTGTCGAGGAGTGTGTGCGTAGGTACTGCACTGAAATCGAGTTTCTGAAAACAGAGAATGTCCTAAATATTTTTTTCTGTCCTTTAATAGAAGTCATTGTTTGCTTAGAAACATTAAGGCCTAAAAGATTTACCAATAGTCAAAAAGAGAGAGATATAAATCATTTAAATACAATTCCAAGATTCGCCTCCATAAACCATTGTCCGTGAACACGGTTTGCTCCATAAATTAAGGTCTTTTTCATGCAAAAAAAAAGAAACTATATATGAACATAATCTTAAAAAAAAAAAAAAAAAAAAAACACTATCTGAGCCAAAGATCTATTAAAATGCACTGAAACAAAAAGTGGAAAACTGTTCGGTGGTCAAACCGGTTGAAGTTGGATTCTACATCCTCTGGACTGAAGAGAAAAGGGACCATTTGACTTTTTAGCGAGATTAGTTCAAAAACCTATGATGTGAAATGGAGTGCATTAGTGCCTATGGAAAAAATACGACAAAGAAGACCCAAGACCGTTGAGCAGCTACGATCCTGTATCAGGCACAATAGGACAGTTCTCGCCCAAAACTTCAGCAATTGGTCTCCTCAGATGCTAGAGGGACCGTTGCGGGGATGCAACACAGTGGTAAACATTGGCCTGTTCCAACTTTTTTAAGACATGTTGCAGCCATCATATTCAAAATGATCTCATTTCCTCATTTTAAACATTTGATATGTTTCCTATGTTCTATTGTGAATAAGATATGGGTTTAAATATTGCTTCCCAACATTGTGTTGTACTTCCTGTTAAATGCTTTTAATGCTTATTGCAAAGTTTATTTATATAGTAGTCATTTATTTCAGTAACAGTCTTAGGATTAAGTTGACTACAGAATCCACTTCCTTTAAAAAATATTTGTACATTCATTTAAAATAAATATGTTAATATTTAACCACATGCCAAACTTTTGAGTCGACCACTTCCCGATTCAGTCAGGCAGGGTGTGGGCGAATTTCATTATAGTTAAATAATTAATAGGTTGCCAAGCGGAAAGGCACGTCTGCATTACATCATACATTATTATTAGCTCAACAATCATTGTGTATCGTGCATTATTAACAAAATCCCCCTAAAGCTTAACCCACTGCTTGTTACTTTAAACAAGAGCTCAAGCAAATGTACCATGTATTACAATAAAAATTAAAAAATTATCACAAAAGGTCTGAATCTGTGAGACGTATTCTGAAGAGTTTTGTTCCACGTCATTTGAACCACTTTAGGAGACCAGGACACCTTTCCATTTACAGTATTAACACTAACATGATGTGTGTGTGTGTGGCACGTGTGAGTAAATCAAGCAGCATTGCAGGGATTTTTAATATTATGCAAATCAATGTGGACTTTCCATTTTTTCCTTTATGGGAAGTGTCTGTATTTACAGTATTCTTGCGAAGATTTAAGAAAATGGCAGGTGAATGTACAATAAAATAACATTCGATGAGGGCATTGAATGTTGCGATTATTCCTATGAGCATTAAGACGTCGACAATGGTGATTAGACAAAGACTATTTTTTTCCACTTCCTACTTATTTCTCTCATCAATTGGTCTTTCAACCTCTGCTCACAGGATGGGCTTTTTGTTGGTTTTCCCACCATTCTGTGCACCACATTCTCCCCCAATTCCACTTCTTTTTTCATTACATACCGCATAGCCAAAACAAGTCACCGCCTGGATTTAAACTGAAGTAAACCTATGAGCTTTCCATTGGATAATTCCTGTATTGATTAATATGTTTCAGCTGCAACAAGTAAATTTCACCAATGCAGTCAGTTCCTTCTCATTTCTTGAAAAAAAAAAGAAGACATGATAAATACATGGACATATCCTGTAAATGTGGGAACAGAGGGATAAATATCTTGCTGAAGGGAACAAATGTGGCTTTAACCACTGAGATACCACTTGTCTTATCATGTCAAAACATCAGCGAGGCTGACCGGAAATAACAGACTCATGAATAATAATAATAATAATAATAATAATAATAATAATAAAATAATAATAATAGGCTCTAAAGCAATGACATGATAGGGAGCATGACATGATTTTTTTTACATATGAATTGGTCCAAACCTTAACCCTATTGAGAATCTATGAGATGTGCTGTAGAAGACTTTATACTGTATTCTGGCTCTGCTATCATCAATATAAAGATCTTATCGAGATATTAATGCAAGACATTATATATCATATAAATGTGCCATTGGATAAGTTATCGAAATGATTCCGTAATAAATGTAGGTCCCAAGCAAAGAAAAATTTGTCCTACAAAATAGTGTGTGACCTTTTTTTTGGTCAGGAAGTTTACAAATGCACTCAGTTCTGCTAATGGTCGGAAATATTGCTGCCGTCTTGTGTGGAAAACTGAACAACGAAAAAAGCAACATAAGCAAAAATTTGAGGAGAAACTCTGACCTTCTTTCAAGAGGCTATCTTTAGAATTTGAACGATAACCGCATGACACAAACTCAGACCAGTTTTATCTTTTACATTTGTCAAATCAGTCAATTTGAATCCTTGATATTCCCCCTCATGAATGAAGATAATAAAGTATTTAAGGGGGCTTATATTTACTAATATGAAAAAAAAATAAAATAAATGGTGTTCTGTTTAATTATATTGAGTTTCAATAGATAGCCAAAGAGACATGACTGTACAGAAAGCTTAATATTGTGGGAGTAATCCAGCTAATAAATAACAAAAAAAGGAGAGAGAAAGAAAGCGAGAGCGAGAGACTCAATCTGCCTTGATCTGATGTCTCTAATACATGTAGATAAACTCATATCACTTTATTCCCTTCCTTTATTGTATATTCTGCTTGTTTTTCTTTGTAAATACCTGTTTAAACTGTATCTTGCTTTAAAACACTACCTTTCAACATTTTTCTTTATTTAAATCTCAACTAAATTCATTTTACTTTCAAATTTTCTTTGTAAACATTTGAGAGAGAGAGAGAGAGAGAGAGAGAGAGAGAGAGAGAGAGAAAAAGAGAAACTTCAAACAATTTTAAAATACATAACAATCGGTACAGGCAATATCCTAGAACACCTATGTATAGCGAACCAATCACAGCCCACGTATTGATAAGTGAACCAATCAGAGTACTTGTAGGGCGGGACAAAAGATCCAGCGTCACATTTCCGCCGACGTTTTACTGTGAAATTCTGCTTTATCCTTCCTAATTTTGAGGAATTCAAGAAATCCAGAAAGAACCATTTTATTTATAATAATTCCCAAAAAACATTAACGATTTCTGTTTCGACCGTAAACTATATGTACAATAGGCGCAATAATAAAATGTTTGCAAACATTAATTAAACGCTTAGACCAGAGTCACGTCCGGATCTAAAGTGACATTTTAACACAAGAAGCATACACACGAATAGAAATGGCTAAAAAAAAAAAACCGCGTGAACTTACGTTTAATGGCTTCGCATACCAAGAACCACTCCTTAGGCTCCCACGGTGTTTGCTTCCGATTTTGCGTCAAGTGCAGTAGGCAGCCTGTGATTGGTTGGTTAAAGAAGAAAAAAAAGTTAAGACGAGACCGCTGATTGGTCAGCTTTTCATGAGTCGTGTTATCGTTGCTCAACTTTGATTGCATTTTAACGGAAGCGCATTGCATCCACAAAAAAAAAATTCACAGCCAGGATCTCATAATTATATAAATAATATATAAATTATATATTATATAAATAATTATATAAATAATAAACATATAAGAGCTTCTACGTCTCCATTGTTGCGCAATGAGGCGCTTCCGAGCAAAAAAATTTAGTAACGTCAGATCCGGTGTTATGGGCTAAAACGCTCCCCTGCCACAGACTGCCCCAACTTATCACATAATTATGAAATACTAAGTCATAATTATGAGATAAGGATCGATAATTATGAGATACTAAGTCATAATTATGAGATCCTGGCTGTGAATATATTTTTTTTTTTGTGAATGCAATGCGCTTCCGTACATTTTAAACTATGACTTGCAGCACAAGGGGAAGAATAAATACAACAATATGCACATGCACTGAGTTATGTTATGTTTGGAATATACAAAATGATCAAACCCCACAAAGCATATTGGCCAGAGATAGCGGTTTGAATCCGACTATCTATATGCTGAAGATGCTTCTTCATGACATTGGCTGACAAGTTTGGGGTCTTTGTGATAACATCTGGGGCCTTTCAGATGGTATTGCATGAAGTATCTGCTTGTATTTCTTATCATTGAGGACACCAGTAATACTGACCAAAAACTGCATATGCAGAAAGTTTATAAAGGGTGCAGAGTAAGAATTGAAAGCCAACGGGTGGTCATCTTTCCTTTTTTTAACTGATAAAAATAAATTATTAAAACGTCATTCATTCTTAAACTTTATTGAAAGCTTTCTCACGTTACAGCTTTTTTCACACATATATACATATATACACACACAACAGATCAGCCTTTGTTTATATAAAGTTCCTCCTCAGTCCTCAGAAATACACGGCTCTATATATTTAGTTTTGTATAAAAAGTCTATGTGTGTCTCAATAAACCTAGAAGAGTTTTTACTATCAGAACACTTACTTTGCATGGTTCTATTCCCTGGTACCAGTTCAGGTGCAGCTGCAGTAGAGACAGATAAGACAATGACCCCTAGATTCTGTCTTAAACCAAAAATTCTATCACCTACTCATTCATGCAGCAACACAATGCATACATTTATGCAAATGCAGGTCAAAAGCTTCAGATAATATTCCCATCAAAAATTAAAATGGGGGCAATTGTGACTTGATATGGCATGTTTTTTTGGAAAGAAGATGCTTCTTCATGACATTGGCTGACAAGTTTGGGGTCTTTGTGATAACATCTGGGGCCTTTCAGATGGTATTGCATGAAGTATCTGCTTGTATTTCTCATCATTGAGGACACCAGTAATACTGACCAAAAACTGCATATGCAGAAATGAGTTCTCACACCGGCAGGAAACCTCCACCATGCTTCACTGTTGCTGACACTCATAATTGTACCACTCTCCAGTCCTTCTACAAACAACTTGTTTTTGTACTACAGCCAATTATTTCAGATTTTGACTCATCAGTCCAGAGCATCTGCTGCCATTTTTCTGCACCCCATTCCTATGTTTTCCTGCATAGTTGAGACGCTTAGCCTTGTTTCCATGTCAGAGGTATGGCTTTTTGGCAGCAACTTTTCCATGAAGACCACTACTGGCCAGACTTTTCTTGACAGTAAATGGGTGTACCTGAGTCCTATCTTCTAATGATGAAGGGAAGTAAGCATGATGTGTCTTTCATCTGCTGCATTAAGTTTGTTTGGCCGACCACTGCATCTACCGTCCCCAACATTGCCCGTTTTTTTGCGCTTTTTCGAAATAGCTTAAACAGCACATTTTGAAACCCTAGTCTGCTGTGAAATATTTGCCTTTTTGCTGTGCTCAGTCTTGCCATGGTGTATGACCTGGGACACAAACATGCCTTTCATAAACCGACCTTAGTAGCACAGTTTGGCTGTTCCTCACCCAGCTTGGTATCATAGGTGAACCATACACCTAACAAAATCCCTGAATTTGTGCATGTTTATAAAGGGTGCAGAGTAAGAATTGAAAGCCAACGGGTGGTCATCTTTCCTTTTTTTTAACTGATAAAAATAAATTATTAAAACATAATTCATTCTTAAACCTTTATTGAAAGCTTTCTCACGTTACAGCTTTTTTCACACATATATACATATATACACACACAACAGATCGGCCTTTGTTTATATAAAGTTCCTCCTCAGTCCTCAGAAATACACGGCTCTATATATTTAGTTTTGTATAAAAAGTCTATGTGTGTCTCAATAAACCTAGAAGAGTTTTTACTATCAGAACACTTACTTTGCATGGTTCTATTCCCTGGTACCAGTTCAGGTGCAGCTGCAGTAGAGACAGATAAGACAATGACCCCTAGATTCTGTCTGAAACCAAAAATTCTATCACCTACTCATTCATGCAGCAACACAATGCATACATTTATGCAAATGCAGGTCAAAAGCTTCAGATAATATTCCCATCAAAAATTAAAATGGGGGCAATTGTGACTTGATATGGCATGTTTTTTTGGAAAGAAGTGGGGCATTGGTAAGTGCTGATCTCTGGGGATTTTAATTCACACCAGTTTCTATAGTTTACACTGAAGAGTGTGAAACAACAAAAAACAGGTGGACAACTGGTTATTATCCACTAGGCTCTGCTGTGTACCAAAGTTTCAATGAGTCTCAAACATTCACAGATCAGTCCACCTGTCACCCACATTCATGCCTCCCATAATGTGAACACTAAAGCTTTTTGCCAATGATAAATCCACATGATTTTATGCATTGTGCTGCTAAGGCTGTTTGATCATTACATAAACAAACAGGTTTACAGGTGTTTCCAATAAAACACCCAACATGTGGATATGTGTATAGCGATACAGACGGTCTTTTCTCCCTGCTGCTATTAGACTTTACAATCAGAGCTGCTCCCATTGAACCATGCAGTATACGTGTAATAATTTAAAACCGTGCAATATTACCTATGTGCAATATGTTTGATAGCATAACTATTATTAGTTGTCTCTTTTTCGTCTTTTGTATTTATACATTGTGTTGTATATACGGTATTGTTTCTACTATATATTTGCACATCTCTTTTTCTTTGCTGTTGTAACACAGAAATTCCCCCACTGTGGGACGAATAAAGGTTTATCTCATCTCATCTCATCTCATCTCATCTCATCTCATCTCATCTCACCTACAAGCCAGATAAATGGACTGCGATTCATCAGTTATCCCCTGGAAATAAACTTAACTGTGATAATTTGACTAGAATCTACACAAACTATCCTATAATATTGAGGGTGGGTGTCAGGTACTGATGTAGTCAAGGAGAGAAGGTCCGGGGTGCAGTCATCGATCCAATTCATCCCAAAGGTGTTCACTAGGGTTTAGGTCAGAGCTCTAGAGTTCAAGGCCTTCATTTTCAATCCATGTAAACCATATCTTCATGGAGTTGGCTTTGTGTATGGTGCATTGTCATGCTGGAACAGGTTTGGGTCTCCTTGTTCAGTGGTGTGCCTCAAACTTTGAGAGAACATTTTGGGGAAGAACCACATATTGCTGGAAAAACACAGGTGTCCTAATGCGTTTGTCCTTTAGTGCAGTTTGCAAAGCAATTTACAAATAAAACAAAAAATAAAAGTATTGTGCTTAGTACAGTCATTTAGTGTAACTATGCACTCCTGTGACAGTGAAACCTCTTAAACAGATTATTACAAGCGTCACGTGTTTAACGTTTTAATGCAGAAAGATATCAGTAGTACATTTTGTCAGTAGCTAAGATATGGAACTGAATGTTGCTCTCGTATGCCCTCTAGTGTAATAACTTAAACTAGCAGGTATTTTTGAATCAATGCATTCAATTATAGTTCACCAGACTATTTTCATATAGACCTAGATAATCATATAATCATATAATTAGACAGATTAAAGCTTTTATAAAGCCACTCTTGGCCCATGCACCGTTTGTCTGATACTCTTCTTCACTCATTCTTACTATTATTTATAAAAAAAATACATTGTCACCAATTCAATGTCAAATAAAAATCTTTTTTTGGTACAAAATTTACAAAATCAGTAAAATACATTATGCATGTATACCTGTAAAATATTTTTTCAGTGGACTTTAATTGCTCTTTTATTTCCTTTAAATATTGACAAACAAATGTGTGTCTTCATGCAGCAACATTGTAAACCAGACTTAGATATAATTGGGAAAAAGAAAAAAGCCTATAAAAAGGAACGAATGTTACGCTACATAGTAAAACTAATATAACTCCTTTCAGCAACAAAGTTGGTTGCGGTGTTCTTAGCAAGCCACTCTGCTGGTCTTCCGGCATGAGCACAACAATACAAAGACCGTAACCATAGCAACGAAACAAACCCACCGAACAATGTCATACCACAGCGGGACTCCTGACCATGACCTGAAAATGCAAGCATGCAAAGGAATTTAGTATGAACAATTCCACAATTATGAGCATATGTATAGAGTTCACTTGTATAATCGTGTTCAAACCTATGACAGGCGTTTTCTTTACAGCTCTGGGTTTGATTGTTAGTTGATTGTTTTCCACCTGAAGTTGAAACCTCTAAGAAAGTGCTGATGCTTGTTGTTGGTGATGCCGTCGTTGTCCTGCAGTCATAACTTTCAAGCTCTGAAACGGAAAATATGATGGCAGCTTTCTATAATAACCCTTCATTAACCATGTTTTGGTACGAGTGAGTTATGATAGGAGTCATTTAAGCAAACAGGTAAAACCAGGAAGCTATTTACAATCAATAACTCATAAGTAGTGCATAACTGACCATCAGACGTGAGCAAATAAATGCAGTTCTCCTGTCCAGCCTGTAGAAGGTGAATTGAAACTGGTTTACTCTGTTCTCTGCTCACAGCATTCTGAGCCAAACATGTGTATCGAGCATCCTCAGTGAGAGAGTCACAGCGGAAGTGAAGATCAGCAGAGCTTTGTAAAAAAACGTCTTGAGGTCGGGCCTCTCTGGACCAACTGTACTTCACATTGGTGCCTCTTTCAGTCTGGCATTGCAGGAGAACCGGCTGTCCCTGGCACGTCACCATGGGCAGGCCTTCTAATCGCACCTGGGGTCTGCTCACTGATTCTAAAATACAGACCAGGTTAAGAGTGAAAAGGTTTTATTTCAGAAATAGTGGTACATCGATACCGACAAATGATTCCTTTCACATGATGTTTCCCATCATCCATTGCATGCCACCGAACTTGACCTGTTTCTTCAACAATTTGCACTTGTACAAGGTGGTATCAAAAAGTTTCAAGCCTAGTTTGTAACACGCCAACAGATGGCAGCACAGGGCTGCACACACAGTCACAGGGAGCACCGAACTTTATACGTCAGTGTGCCAAAAGACATCGTCCTCTGTGCAACTGGTGCTTTTCTGACCACGTGCGCACCCTGTCACAGTGCTTTCCTCACACGTGAGTTTCTCACCAGAAACAACATGATCTCACTTCCACACCAAACATATGTGAGTGTACATAGATAAATAAAGTACTTTCTTGGTAACAGAGCTAACCTTGAAACTTTTTGATACCACCTTTTGTTTAGGTTTTACCTTTTACCTAAAACTCATTGTTTTCTGTGTGTCTATCTTGGTTGTTGTTTCTAGGTGTTTTATTGCTTCATGTTTCTTGGTTCATCTTTTGTTTGTTCTTTGCCTGTTTGTTTAATGTTTTTCCATCATCAATAACAGTAATGGTACAGCAATCAATTAAGTATTAATCAATCAGGACGTCACAGAACATTTATGGCATTTACCAAACTCCCTTTATCCAGATTTCATTTATACATCTGAGCAGTTGAGGGTTAAGAATTTGCCCAACGTCCAACATTTTAACCACAGCTACTACTTCCTGCTAGCTTCATTGGTTACCTCAGAAAGAGTAGGGTTGCAGTAGAGAAATGCAGGGGAAACAATGCATGTCTTTGTTTTTCATTGAGACAGAACCGCTCGCTGTCATGAGTGGTCAAGAGCATAATGAGTAAGAGCCAGACTTTACCTGGGTAGAGCCCTAAAATGTATCAAAAGATGTATAAATAATTAGGTTTACAGTCCAAAAAACTGTAAAAATCAGAGGGTGGATTTGTGAATTGTTTAAATGATTTTGCAGTTAAATACTGTATATCCTGACAACTTGTATATCCTGACCATCTATTGCTTTACTGTTAATTTTACACACGGTCACCGCTATTGTAAAACATGTTTAAATGACACAGATTGTGGCAAAAAATGAAAATCGGCAAACCTCATTACAGACCGCCGCTACCAAAAGTTTGTTTTCAGTTGCACTTAAACACTCAAACCTAGGGTTGGCTTAAAGTTAGGGTCATGCAGACAAATTAATAGCAGTACAACAGCATGCAGCACTTACAACACCCAATAGTTGGGAATATTTAACCTAATGTTTGTAATTAGCATGTAATAAATATTAAAATAATAAAAAAAAAGGGTAATCAGATAAAGTGCAACTAATTTAATATATATATTGTGTGTATATATATATATATATATATATATATATATATATATATATATATATATATATATACAGGCGTAGCCATCATTTCAAAAGTGGGGGGGACAAAATGTGTAGTGTTACCTGTTTTTTTTTCCCTCCACCAAAAAAAGTGAGGGGGACAAATTATCTTTTTATAAAAAGTGCGGGGGACATGTCCCACACGTCCCCCGCGTAATCTACGCCACAATATATATATATATATATATATATATATATATATATATATATATATATATATATATATATATATTGGGGTGACCCCTAGATAGCCAAGAAATAGAATTGTCAAAGCTTCGTTAGGATCTCACACTCGAATCTTTGCAGAGATGTTATGAAATGAGGATTGTGTGATTTTCGTAATATAAGCGTGCTCAATGTCTATGATGATAATGCTGTAATTTATATAATGCTCTTTTTTCAAATAGTCCAATTTTCCAATTTTGCTCAATGACAAACTGTAAAAATGTCCTTACTATATATTTTACACACATTTAAAATGGCCTTACCTTCAGTTACCACAACATTTATTCTAAACATTAGATCGGCATATATTTTGTCAATCGCAGCCCAGTAGATTCCAGTGTCCTCCAGCTGGAGTCCTTTCATGATAATGTTAAAAGTTCGAGACCTTGTTTCATATATCCCTGCTCTTTTTCTAAGCCGTGCTGTTGTGAATCCGTCAGTATCCATCAACACCTCACAGGTGCTTCTGGACTCCCCGAGGCACCAGTACTTCTTACTGTATAAAAAACTCTTTGCATCATATTGGCAGAAAACATTCATCTCCTTTCCAACTGTGGTGTGTATGGTGCTTTTATCACACTGCAGCTGGGCATGAACTGGGGGAAAATGAGTTTGAATGGTAAATTAAGAAGAAATAAGTGTTTATTTATACAGGGAAATGTTTTTTTACTAGTTACAGATGTAAAAAGTTAAAAAAATACAATGATTAAAGCCAGAAAGAGATGCAATTTCTGATATATAATGCCATATACTGGTAAATATTTATATAACACTGGATGCAAAGTGTGAACAATACAATGTTTTAAATTGTCATAACAAGGATGCAGGAAATAGCGGGTCTAAGGGTACTGTTGCACCTTGACTTTCACTTAAAAGGTTTTTAAAAATGTACAATATATATATTTATATATAAAATGCACCTTATATGCATGCTTTTTGATAATCTAGGTAACCAAATGCATTCTTGCATCCTTATGTCAAAATAAATATTTAACCAAGAAATAAACTACTCACCCTGAAAAATAAGCGCCAGGTGTAGAACCCTCATTGTGTCAAACTTTCGTGAGTATACAGACCTCAAACACAGGATGTAATGCAGACCAATGTACGTCTTGAACTTCCCTTTTTCCAAGTATGAAAAGTATTGTTTTTCCGTGGTCTGACATATAAATAGTCTATTACCTGTGCAGTAGTTCAGAGGTCCCCAAACCTTTTCCGTAAGAACCACTTTGTTTTCTGTTCTTTAATGGGGAGACGGTTTGGTATGTAAAAGAAAAGAAAATGAGCCTGTGATTGCCAGTATTATTTTGGAGATATTGGATAAAAAAAAACAAACATAACACTTCATGTCAAATAGTACTGAACTTTATTACAAAAAAAAAACAGTACTGGATCATGAAAATTCACTAAAGAAAAAAATGATTATAAATTTAATGAATTATAGATAGTAAATACAATATAGCTCTTTCCTTGCAGCGTGCCATCTTGCGTGTAAAAAACAAACAGCACATGGCATCAGTGATTTGCCTCTAGTGGACGCTCTCGTAATGACAGTGGACTGGTAGCTGGAAAAACTATCAGTATATATACTATCAGTTATTTGATATCAGTGACAGCAAATTATTTTTTTGAAATATTTGAGGGGAAAAAAAACTTGAACATGTTACAGTATGCATTTGACATTCCCTATCAAGCATGCAGGAGAAATTCTCCTGTCTATTTACATCAAACATGCAGACATTATCATTCAAAGGATATTTCAACCCTAGCACAAAGCCCTATATTTAGCAGGAAACCCGACACTCAGCTCATCCTTCCCACAGTGAAGCATGGTGGTGGATGCATCATTTTGTACGAATGCTTTTCAACACTTTTGACACTGTGCAAAAACAGGTCACGGTTGTAGTCAAGACAAGTTAATGACAGCAAGAAAACCTGATGTAATCTGCAAGAGACATGAGGCCAGTGAAAAAGTTGACCTTCCAACACAACGCTAAGTATACATATCACAGAGTGTAATTTTTGAGCGCTTGACTTAAAAAAAAAATAACACAGAAACACAAATGCACCGACATTTAAAAAGATACTGTATGTCTTAAGAATATGTTCAGCCATGAAACTGAACTGTCCATTTATATAATACTTCCAGAAATACCCCCTAGATGGAGCCAAAAAAGAAGATTTTTGGGTAGCCGTCAAAACCTTTACATCTATTCAGACAGACTTTCTGCTATGTAAACCTGGATTTTCTTTTGTTGTGCAAACAAAATATAACCGACTATTTCCAAAAGCACGCTTGTGTTTGTATTTGAAATATACAGCAGCTCTGGGGAAAAAACACGATGACATCTATCGCAGCCACCTGTCAGACTTAGACATGTTCTTATCTCAGTTACACCCTGAATGTCACCCAGAGCACCCTGAGTGTCGTCCAACAGGCCGTGCAACTTCAGCTGCCTGCTCGGTGCCATAGCAGTGTAAGATTCCTTCTCTCTATTACATGCTCTGTCTTAGACACAAAAACAAAATCACACCCACTGCATGCTTCCTGTGCAGGGGTGGCTCTAGGACCCAGTAACACAGAGTGTCAGTTGGACAGAATGAGAAATAGAAAGAAATAGAGAGAGAGAGAGAGAGAGAGAGAGAGAGAGAGAGAGAGAGAGAAGACAAAAAAGTCTAGTGAAAGAGCCAAAGTGAGAGAAGACAACAACTAAGAAAGAGGCAGGCAGAGATGAGAACAGTGGTGGTATTTTTATTCTGACCACAGAAACCTGTTGACAAACTTCCGTGATAATCAGCCCATCTAGTGCTTCAGCACTTGGGTTCCTCAAAACGTGGGCAACTTCTAAGCTGAAGGGAGCGATGACAGACAGGCCGAGTAAAAGGGAAAGAAAGGGATAGTGAGAGAAGGATACAGTGAAAAAGGAGAAAAAGTTGAGTGAGAGGGAGCCAGAAAGCCAGACAGCCAGATAAAACAGTGTTCGAAACACCAAGGCCTTCAAAGCCATGTGACATGACAGAGGGCACTACTGGGGGACGCGCCGTACCATGGAACTCCAAGCTCAGATCCTGAAGAACTTCCTGGCCTATTTCGCCAGTAAAGAGGCCACATCGGAACATGAAGATGGTTCCTACGCTGTCGAGTTCTTGGTGAGTTCATTTCAATGCCTGCTGGTGTGTTTGGGTAGAAAATGTTTTTGCTATGAAAGTGTCACACAGTTTTTTCGATAGAGTCAAAAGTTTGTCGTCAAATCTTGTTTGACCTTTTGATCTAGAACTCTAGACAAGAAGATCTGTAATATATACATATTTACAATCGTAACCACCAGGGCAGTCTGAGTAGTGGACATAGTAGTTTTGACATTTGACATTTGATCTACAGAAACATGTATGTGTGTGTGTACATGTGGGTGTGTAGGCAAGTAGACAGTTGTGTTATACAGTGATAGTGTAACCAGATTCATATAACTGGCCTACAGGGAGAAATATTCAGAATTTAGTTAAACTAGCCAGCTGGTAACTACCTATGTTGCAAAACACACTTAAAATAAACTTCCGCTTCTGACAGTGGGAACTCAAAAAAGAGAAGCTTGTCTTCTCTATCCACCATTACACTCAAATCTGCTGAATGTTAACCACCATACAATCCGTTCTAGCCTTAATCAATGTAACTTGATCAATGAATTATTATTTTTTTTTATGTTTTTTGAATCCGACATCCAAATTCTTAAATCTGATCAATCAGCTGGTTTAATGTTCTTAAACAGCAGCTCTGGCTTTAATTATCTTCTTTCATTATGACTTGTTGAAATGCGTTATCATTTCTGTAGTAGCAGATATAGTAAGTAAATCTGTAATACGCACACTTCGACTTAAAAATAAATGGTTTAAAAATGATATTGAACAAAAAAAGGTCTACAAAAAGTGAGATGGTTGTTGGTAAGGCTTCCTGTATTAAATACTGAATATTAAGCATTTACGGAAGGAGTCTCTAGTGTCAGAGCTTTAGAGAATTTATTTATTTATTTGTTGGTTTATTTATTTATTCTTTACAAAATGTTTTCCTAATTAAATCAAAATGAGAAGCCAATGAAGCAACTATTTAAACATTATAATTGCCTTGTTTTGGTCAAACATGCATTAAAGGCAATAACGCTGAATATAATTATATCTAATCTAATTACAGCACAGTGAAGTTTAGAAATTAGGACGGGGGTCAAAGCACAGGGTCAGTCGTGATCCATGGCTCCTGGAGCAGAGAGGGATAAACAGCATTGCACAAGGGCCTCTAACATTTTTAGCTTGGTGGTTCTGGGGCTTGAATTCCCAACCTTCTGATGAGTAACTGAGTAACTCAAACCTTTACTATTGAGCCTCTACTGCTGCTACATAACAATCTGGCACAGGGGAAAAAACTTGTGGCTCTCTTATGAATTGTGAGGTTTGAGTTTCACTTGATTGACCACCTTTTACCTTTATTTAGATGGGTGTGATCGGTTTAAGGAAGACCCCAACCTCACGCCCCAGGGCTGAATATAGTAGGCTCAATATTTTAATATTAATAAAAAATATATATGTAAATTATTATCTCAGCATTAACAAACACTTCCTGGTGGTGACTTTACACTCCACCACCATCAAAACCAAGATGATTCAGTGCAGTTAGCAAAAATCTATAGAATGCTGCCTCGTGGTGTTTGCTAAGACCCATTATGTTGTTTTTCTCCTTTCATTTCCATCTGTATGTACTATAAATATTCCTAATAATATTCTTAGATATTTATTTTTTGTCAGATGAGGCAAAAGCTACAATTTACTTGCAGTTACTCTGTTTTTATTTAAATCATCACTTATGCTGTTTAGCAAAAAAGCTGTATACTGTATATGGATTTGCAGGCATGTGGTGGTAGATAGCACAAAATAAAAAAACAGCCAGTTCTTGGTGGATATACTGAACAGAAACACTTCATTCGACACATTCCGGCCATTTCACTTCCTAAAAGAACAGTTTGGGTGGTTCATGAGCTGCAGACACGAGAACGCTCGTAGACAACAAAGACCGTCTTTAGTTTCTTGTCTCTCAGCTCGGGCTTTGCTACTAAGTAGCTTATTTTCTTTTGAAACACTGCTGTTCTTAGCATTATTTCGTCTGTTTGCTTTTTAGGAAGCATCACAGGATTGAAATAATGGTGGCTAATGTGGTTAATGCTCTACTGCTTAAGTCAGATATGCTTCTGTTTTAGTGATTTTGAAATGAATTTGAAAATTTGACACTTCTAACCATGATATTTTATTAAGCGTATTAATTTGGCTAATTTAACGTCTCAATTTAATCCAGAAACACAATTCTATATATCATTTTTACTTCTACGCTGTCTAACCTCAGTTGTCTTAGACCCAGTTGTTTAGCTTTTTAAAATCGTGTGTTTAGCATGTAGGCAGTCTCAATAACATAACCAATTTTTTTCACTCAACAATATTTCAGTTACTTAATATGTTACAGTAACCTTACAACAAACAAGACTTACATTTGTAAAAAATTTCCCAAACTGTTACCACAAAGTAGCACACAGTCACACAGTTGTATCAGACCTCTTTGGATATGGCAGCATGAAATTTTCCCTTTGCTTGAACTTCCAGACCCAAATCTGTTCCAGGATGACAAAGCCAGCTCCATGAAGATATTGTTAACATGGTTTGGACTGGAAAACCTGTTATAAAGCTCTGAATTCAAAAATGTTTAACACAATTGGGGTGAACTACAACACAGGCCTTCTCATCTCACCTACATCAGTATCTGACTTTACTAACACCTTTGTGGCTAAATAATCACAAGTCACCATAACCACACTCCAAACATCTTTCCAGAAGAGTGTATCTTATTATAACAGCTAATATGGTCATAAAGGGTTCATAAAGCACATACATATAAGCAGGTGTCCACAAACTTTTGTTTATGAACATTAATCTTCAAAGAAAAAAGAGAATTAGCATTAGCATTTTGAATGTTACCGTTCATGTTAGAACACATTTTACCTGTACGTGAGGTCGGCATCTCAAAACGGATTCGGCTCTCCTTCACCTTATCAGATTTATCCCAATAAATCACAAATCACAATCACAAATCGCTATCTCTTAAAGAAAATCTTTGCATATGCGTTTTTGGCTTAGATTGTACTCTGACGAAATGTTTCTGTGAAACAAGTGCCTATTTAAGATAAATGCAGGTTTCAACAAACGAGCAGATCTATCTAATGTATATATGTCTAATATCTAGCTAAAGTGATGTGCTTTGGACTGGATGGATCTATTTTTTTTTTTTAAAGCAGTAACAAATTATAATTCAGTGCTACATGCAGAGTGTTGCACTATAGGACAGTATTAGCATCCCAAACACATTCTATGACCACTTGTACAGAAGTATGTATATTTCGTCTTTCAGTTTACTTATTACACTGCCTTCAACGTGGGACAGTAGGCTTCTAAAACAGCTTTCCTCCTAATTAGTCTTCTAATTAGAATTCAGTGTCATGGTGCAAAAAAGGAATTTGCATCCTTTAACTACGAGGCAACATTTCTGCCAAACTGGATGTGTCTCATGGAGACCTCACTAAACCTGTTTTAATGAAGCACCCAGTTATTCTGCAGTGACACCATACAGATCTGTAACTTTTGGTGACTTTCACATGAAGTCTGAGCCTATAGATCTATAAAACCACATTTTTTCGAACCTAAAAGAACATTAAAGTCAGCAAGTGAGCTTTGTATTGCTGCTGAAAAGACGCTTGAAGAGACCCTTCTCTGTGAGCGCTGCTTTAGAACTGAGCTGTGGTTGGAAAGATGGCCTTTTTCTTGTGAGACAAACAAACTAAGGGGAAACAGTTGTTCTAATGCATGCAAAACACACTCTCACGTACATGACTTTCAAACCTCAGCCGTAAAACAATGCTGGTGCAGCCTCTGAAGCAGATTTTAAACTATTATATTTTCAGGAAACCCTCATATTGAGTGCACTGACATTGCAATCTTTTTTTTCTAAAGCACTTTAGAGCATATACATTAGTTCTAGTATAGGGTTTTGAAGAGGATAGTGTGTGTGGGGGGTGTAGTAAGGATATAACAAAACATAGCTTTAGATAATAAAAAAAAACACACATATTAAACATAAATGAAGGATATGTAGCAAAACACAACTATGCTAAATTAACACAGCTATGCTAGATACACAAACACATTTAAAGCATAACTAAGGTCAGTAAAACAGTAAGTAAATTGCTGTACATGTGCAGTGTAATTGAGAAAAGTAAAATGCATCTGTTAAAAAACTGCTCAGGAAACATTACTAAGTAAAATATAGATAAGTTAATCATCGAAACAATAAAGCATATAAGTAATGTAAAAAAACAACAACAAAAAAACATTACACAGCTAAGTAAGTAAAACACACATGATGGTTTTAATCAGTGTAACTAAGCTACATGAAAAAATTTAACTAGAAAACACACAGCTGTCCAAAATAAAACATGACTAAGCTAATTAAAACATTGACATCTAAGTTGTTTATAAGTAAGTTATATAAAACACACTTATGGCATAGTGCATATGATAACTACCATATTTTTCGGACTATAAGCCACTCCTTTTTTCCTACGCTTTGAACCCCGTGGCTTAAACAACGAAACTGCTAATTTATGGATTTTTCCTGGGTTTTTCCCGGTTTCACACACTTCAAGCCAAAAAACTAAGCAATATAACATAAGACCAATTAAATTTCCGAACGGAAACGAAAAAACGCACCTCACCTGTGTTCTGAGCTGCACTGCATCGGGAGAAAAGCTTCCACCGGGTGATTTTTAAACGCACAACTATGCCAAAAGATAAACTCCCGAGAGAAATTGTTGTGAAAGGAAGGAGGAAGACAGTGAACAATGACTTTCTTGGTCAGCTACTGTTTAGATACAAGCCGTTGTTATGCGTTGAGTCTGGGTGAAGGGAGAGCTCGCTAACTCCAGTTGCAACAGAAATCATATAAGCACAGACAGGTTTCCAAAACTCGTGCTTTTTTATTTTACTTGGAACAGCGTTACGGGTTAGTCAAAGAAACATAGAAATGAGCATCAGAAAATAATAAGGAATTTCAGTGGGTTCAAAATTCAGTGGGTGCGGCTTATAAATGGGTGCGCTTAATAGTCCGGAAATTAC
The DNA here is from genome assembly GCF_014805685.1 of Silurus meridionalis. Taxonomy (NCBI): domain Eukaryota; kingdom Metazoa; phylum Chordata; class Actinopteri; order Siluriformes; family Siluridae; genus Silurus; species Silurus meridionalis. The sequence goes on from NC_060899.1 coordinate 12,592,352, forward strand.
GGTAAGTAAAACAAATCTAAACCAAGTAAAACTTTACTAAGCTATGAGAAATGATCCAATAGGTTTGTAGACACCTAAACATAAAATTACTGCTTTTTGAACATCACATTTCCACATCTTCAATTCAGTTCAATTTTGTTTGTATAGCACATTTAACAAGTTAAAAAGTTTGTCCCTAATGAGCAAGCCAGTGGTGACAGTGGCAAGGAAAGTGGAATGAGGAAGAAACCTTGAGAGGAACCAGACTCAAAAGGGTGGCACTCATCCTCATCTGGGTGGCACAGAATATCTATTCATTACAGTTCCATCATTGTTGAGGTCATCAACTGTTTACTGATTTAGTCATTATTTGCTGTTATAGTAACCTCCACTCTTCTGGAAAGATGTTCCAGTAGATTTTGGAGTGTGCTTCTGGAGATTTGTGCACATTCAGCTACAAGGGTATTAGTAAAGTCAGGAACTGATGTAGGTGAGGTGAGGAGGCCTGAGGTGCAGTCAAATTCATCTCAAAGGTGTTCAATAGGGTTAATGTCAGAGCTTTATAGCAGGCCATTTAAGATCTTCCACGCAAATTCATGTAAAACATATGATCATGGAGGCTTTGCGCACATTGGGGCATTGTCGAGATGGAATTTCTATCCAAAGGCATCCTATACAATTGTGTGCCTTCCACTTTGTGGTAAGTTTGCCCATATAATGTACCAAAACTAAGTGAACTAAGTAAAACAAAAACATTAAAAAGGTAAAGAAACAAACTAGACAAAACAAATGACTGGAATCGAAGCAAATCAAACCAAAACAAATGGAATTAAGCTAAGTAAAAAATGTTTGTGTTGTTCCTCAATTAGAAGCTAAAGAGGCAGTCGACCAAGTACCGTACTGATAAGACCTACACCACCAAGGCTGCTGAGAAGCAGGAGAACATCAAGAAGAACCGATACAAGGACATTGTTCCATGTGAGTGAAACATCCTTTTTTGCTCTTGTTACTGATGATATTTAATGTGAGTACCTGTCACAGCTAATACAAGCGCTAACAGCGATTGTGTTTCACCACAGTTGATCACAGCAGAGTGAAGCTCTCACTGATCACCTCCAAAAATGACACGGACTTCATCAATGCAAATTTCATCCGGGTATGTAAGCTTGCATCTCTTTTTTCTTTCACTTTTAAAAAAAACCTATAACATAAAAAAAACTGAAAGTGAGTGAATTTTTAGGGTCGACATTAAAGATTGAGATGTTTCATAAAGACATACACAAAAGTCACGTCTTTGCCATAAAAACAAAAAAAAAGTTCAACATATGAGCATGTGATGTCTGTAAATGCGAAGTCTGTTGATTCCGGTACACACATCAAACTGAACTGAACCCATTTGAGTAGAATCAAATTGATACTGACAAGTCAATCATAGTATAAGTAGGGGGAAGAACTGGTGAGGTTCAAGGTTTCATTTTTTTTTTGCTTTACATTATAAATACAAATGAGTTAATGGAGGGCAGTACAGGAATCAATATGAAACCTGTTCATCTGTATCAGAATATGAATAATTGATTTAATTTGCATTCTCTATTTTTCTGTAGGGGGTTTGGGGGCCAATGGAGTATATTGCCACTCAAGGCCCACTGCCTAACACGGTCCTGGACTTCTGGAGGATGCTTTGGGAATACAACGTACAGGTCAGCGCATAAATGTTATTTTTTTTCTAATGCTACCACTACCGTGCTTCAACGTGGGAAGAATGATTTCGCAAAAACCTATGCTAAATCAATGTGTGGCATCATTATTGGCACCTCTATGAATTCAAAAGTGGAAAATATATCATTACTGTGTATTCCCATTAACACAGTATATAAACAAACGTTTCTGGACACCTGACCATAAGACTTTGTGTGCTTTCTGAACATCCCGTTCTACATTTAGTCCCCATTTGCTGTTCACACTTCTGGGAAGATGTTTCACTGGATTTTGGAGTGTGTTTGTGAAGATTTGTGCTTATTCATCTACAAGGGGTGTTAGTAAAGTCGGGTACTGATGTAGGTGAGGTGAGGAGTCCTGGCGTGCAGTCAGCGTTCCAATTCATCCCAAAGGTGTTCAATAGTGTTGAGGTCAGAGCTTTATAGCAGGCCACTCAAGATCTTCCACTCTAACCTATATAAAAATGTCTTCAAGTCCTAGCACTGGTGAAAGACAAATGTAATGCTAACACAGTCAAAGACATCCTGGACAATTGTGTGCCTCTAACTTTGTGGAAACAGTTTGGGGACACATGAGTGGAAAAGTCAGGTGTCTCAGTACTTATGTCAATACAGTGTAAATGGGACTCAATGTACTAGCACACACTATTCTGCATCATTGGAATCCTTTAAACCCTGGGAACTTTTCTCTCCACCGTTCTCCTCAGGTCATCGTGATGGCTTGCAGGGAATTTGAAATGGGAAGGGTAAGCTTTGCTGCAGCATATTGTGCCTTTATTCACCTTAATTATTTATGAAAGTACAACAAATGCTAACATGTAAAACACATTCTAAATACTACTTTTTCACATGAAGGGTTAACATCTGCAAAGTATAAATTCATGTCTCGTCTGTATTTAGAAAAAGTGTGAGCGCTACTGGCCCGAAAAGCTGATGGATGTGTTTGTGTGTGAACCTTTTTCAATATTCTGTGTAAGTGACACTTCCTGTCTTACTCACACCACATTTCCTGTCCTTTTGTAAGGAAATGCAGTATAACCCACAGCATTTATCTAGTTGATATGATCAGAATGACCATTTTTATTAAGTTCCTCCAAAAAATTCAATACAAATAAAAAATCGCCGAGATGAAACTTTGGTAGTAATGATTTTGTGGTTAGTTCCTTCAACTGTTATTTCAAACTAAACGTAGTGGCAAGATTAAGAGGGGAAACGGATTCGTGTGTTGGAAACAGCCATAGAGGAGTACATTCCTGTTTGTGGTTGCTTGGTACCATTAATTATATACTTTTAAACCTAAACTTCTGCTGAAAGATAAAGAAAAGAGAACTTTTACTTTTTGTATAGTAGGAAGTGTAGCTAAGGCTGTACATACATACCATGCAGGAGAAAACTTCTAAGTGCTAAAATGTTCTGCTTTTGGTCAGGAATCCGAAGAGTACAAGGGGGACTACTTGATAAGGACCCTGAAAGCGACTTTTAACAATGTAAGTGAGAGTATTGTAAAGAAAAAAAAATCTGAGGTGATCTTTTTTTCCATTCACTGCTCTAGAAAAGATGACGAGCATAAATATTTGCAACCTGTGCTCTCCCCCCACCAGACATCTCGCACACTGAAGCAGTTGCACTATATGAACTGGCCTGATCATGGCGTACCAGACTCCATCCACCCTATTCTTGACATGCTGCAGGACATGCGTGCTTTCCAGGACCAGGACAACATGCCCATCTGCATTCATTGCAGGTAACTGATTTTCAGTGTAAAGTAGCATAAATGCAGAAAAAAATAACATCCTCTTTGAGGTTACACATCAAGCAGACCCTGTGGGTGCCCTTTTATGGCGTGTGCTCTGTAGTCACACAGGAAATGCGTGCAGGTGGTTGGCCAATTGAACTTACAGGTCTGTAAGTAAAGCCAATGCTTTCTTGCATAAACACAAGCAGATATACTTCAAAACACTATATTGCAAAAAAAAAATTTTTGTCTTGTTTGCTTTAATATAAAGCCAAATGTGCTGACACGACATGTAACATGGCATCTTGAGCTGATAAGTGAAGTGAAAAACAGCATAAAAGGCAAATGTGCTGTTTCTCACATCATTTGCGTAGTTTCCAGCCCTGGTTTCTGGGTAATATGAGAAGTCATGACAGCTTCATTAGGGCTTTGTGGCACATGCATAAGTATCGTGTGAATATATATGAGGCAATACTCATGTGCTTTTTTTTTTTGAAGGAATTTATTAAGAGAATAGATGCTTTAATGTAATTGGCATTACAGGTCTAATTTCTGTGCACAAAAATTTTAAAAGCTAAAATATATGAATATTTGAATATCTGCATTTTGACATATTATTATTCCCTATAGAGACTGTAATGATTCTTTTTTTTGCTTTTTGCAAGTGTCTCATATGTTATTGCAGTCAAGTACACATGACTGTGTGTGTGTTTTATCAACACTCAGAGCTGTCTAGACATAATATATTGCCATGGTATTACAGGGAGATGCACATGACTGCATATAGGACAGCAGCATCTTACCAACATTAGACAGACTTTAGCTAAGGAAACTACAGTTAAGGAAAATTATGTTGCAGAAAAGAAGAGAGTCTGCAAACACTATTACTATTTTCATTAAATGTAGTTTTCTGTTGCTTTGAAACCAAGGTAAAGGACAGAACATGGAAATGTACATTATTTCCAGTGTTGGTGTGAAAATGATTAAACTTAAGTGTATAAGTTCAGTGTTTTAAAGTGGTCTGATGAGATGCAAACGCACCGATTAACGCATGTCTCCTGGGTGTTGGTCTGAAAAACGAGTATTTCATGCGATGATTGTGATGTCACTTGTTTGCTGACTCATGAGAAAAGAGTGTCTCTTAAAGTACATTAGGTGGCCAAAACGGACACCTGACCATCACACATAAATGTGGGCTTTCACATACAAAATGTTGTCTTTGTATTTGCAAACCCCCTGCAATGGAAATTAGGGGCCCAAACATGTTGTAACACAGCAGTGTCCCTGTGCACAAAGCAATCCATTGAACTATGGGTTACCAAGGTTGGAGTGGAAGAACTTTTAGGACTTACATAACAACCACAGTGAACACTTTTGGGGTTAAACTAGGATAGAATGCCAACTGAACCTCTATCCTCCCCACCTAACATCAATGCCTGAACTTATTTGGCTGAATGATCACAAATCCACACAGCCATGCTCCAAAATCTAGTTGAAAGCCTTCCCAGAAGAGTGGAGGTTTATGTAACAGTAAACAAAAGGACAAGGTTAGGCCACATGTTGTATTTTGACAGAGATTTTAATCTAATGTTGTGTTTTTGGAAATTTGCAGTGCTGGCTGTGGAAGGACAGGGGCGCTGTGTGTCATTGACTACACATGGAACCTTCTGAAAAAACATGTAAGAGAACACGTTTTAAACCGCTTAGGGTTTTTTATTTACAGGAAAGAAATGCAGACAAACAAACATTTAAGGTATACAGTATGTATTGACATATACAATCAACAGTAATCTTAAAGATATTTTTTCTGTTTCAACCAATTTTAGATGATACCAGAGGACTTCAGCATCTACGACCTGGTTCAGGACATGAGAAAACAACGGCCTTCCATAGTCCAGACCAAGGTAAAACCTATTTTTGATCTTCCTGTCATTAAGAAAACTACAAGGTCCCCAGTTTCTCCATTCATGTGGATTGTCTCGATGTTCCTGTAATTTTTTACAATAAAAGAAACAACCCCTTGTTTTGTTTTGTGTATAGGAGCAGTACGAACTGGTGTATAGAACGATTAAATTCCTGTTTGAGAAGCATCTGCAGATGATGGAGTCAAACTCAATGCAAAAGGAGGTGAGAATCCAAAATCACTAAATTTGAATATTTGGATCAAATATAATTGTAATTGGCTAAACAAGTTAAATGATAACCCATGCAGTATTTAGTGCCTAATAGAGATTTAACAATCTATGTTTATTAAAAAAAGTATTAATAAGTGTGGTTCAGTGATTAAGGATCTGGGTTAGTGATAATAAGGCCAGGGGTTCAAGCCTCAGCAATGCCAAAAAGCACTGCCATTGTTGGGACCTTGAGCAAGGCATCTAACCCTGCTCTGCTCCAGGGAGTACCATGGCTGACCCTGGACTCTGACCCCAGCTTCTCGACAATCTGTGATATGTGAAAATTACAATGTCGCTTTGGGAATAATAAAGTACTCTAAAAGAACAAACAAATAAATAAATGTTTTTAATCAGGCACTGATGGCAGGTGAGGAGTTCTGGGGTGCATTGTTTCAGTTTATCCCAAAGTTGTCCAGTGTGGTTGAGGCTTGAGTTCTTTGCAGGAAACTCAAATTTGTCAACTCTAACTTTGGCAAACCATGTCTTCATGTTTTCCTATATATTCCTGCTTGCTTTCAATTTTGTGTAATGGTCAGTGGTCTAAAAGTAAAAAGGTAAAGGCACGTTATATTTTACAGGGCAGTGAAAATTATTTCTTTGCAAATCTCACTGATGTTGGGAGCTGGGGATCAGACATGGCGGTTGAGGACCTTGCACAGAGGCCCCAGGGGTAGCAGCTTGGCAGTGCCTAAGCTTGAACCCCCAAACTTTTAATCACTACCAGTCCCCAGAACCCAACCCCCCCAACCCTATCACCACCACCAATACCACCACCACCACCAAAAAATATATGGTCTACAAAGTATCGACCATATAGTGCACTAATGTTCTAGAAAGAACAGAACCCAATGTGGCACTTAGTATTCTATATTAGCTAGCAACTATGCTCTGATAGCATTATAAAATACTATTTGCTTTAGTTTGGTTTAAAACCCATATCCATGTTTTACATAATTCTGCTGTCTTTGGAATATATACATATAATATGGAATCACAATATTTTTAATGACTTTAGCTGAATTTCTAAGAACTAAAGTAATTGAAATTGTTTAAAGTCACCTAATGATTTATCATTTGTCCTTAAATATAAATCAGATTCTAGCCTCACCTCCACCTCCACCCATCCCGACAGATAGTGACAGCGAATTTTCAGACTCAAGTGAGTCTGAGGATGTGCCAGAGCCTGTAGAAGAGAATAGACTATTTTCAGTCTATGAACCCAGGTATTGTTAACTTCTATTTTGTGCAAATTGGAGCTATAAAAATGCAGGTTCCATTGAGACCATTGCAATTTGGTCAATTCTGTTGTCTTCGCAGGCGTCCTGAAAAGGAGGTGCAAACACAACTTCCCAAGAAGGTTGCACGTGTAAGCTCACAGCTACGTCCACCCCCGTTTCGACCTCCCAGCCCACCGCACCCCAAACGCACACCAACAGATGTGTTTAATGGAATGAAGAACTGGGCCATTTCTCAAATTTCTTCAAGGGCTACTGCTACACCAAGTCACCTGCCGAAGACAGATTTTGAATGTGAAAACTCTCTGATATCTAAACCTGCTCCAAATCAGAAAACAGATCTTGGATACCAAATGCCCCAGGTACCCGGACATTATGCACTTCAGAAAACAGATCTTGGACACGAAAAGTCCCAGGCACTTCAGCCTCCTTCATTTCAAGAAACAGATCTCAGATACTACATGTCCCAGACACCTAGGCCTCAGATTCAGAAAACAGATCTTGGATACCAGATGTCTCAGACACCTAAGCCTCCTTCACTGCAGGGAACGGACCTTAAACACCAGAAACCCCAAATACTTGGACCTCCACCGGTGCAGCCAACAGATCTTGGACAACAAAAGGTCCATATACTTAAACCTCCTCGACCACAGAAACCAGATCTTGGATGGCGACAGTCCCGGATACTTGCAGCTAATCTTCTGCAGCAAACAGATACCGGATACCAAAAGTCTCAAACGCCTGAATCTCCACCAATACAGCAAACAGATCTTGAAAACCTAATGCTCCAGATATCTCAACCTACTCAAACTCAGAAAGCAGATTTTGGATACCAGAATCTCCTAATAGCTGAAACTGCTACAACAGACCAAACCCAACCTGCTGACACTCCTACTGCTGACACAGTACAGGAGTCGACCCCTGATGAAGCTGCTCTTCAGACTCCCATCATTTGTCTTACAGTGGAGGATCCATATTTTGGCCCAGAGTCTCCTATGTCACCTGGGTCTACAGAAACAAGACCCCTCGACACAAAAAACCCTTTTTTGCCTGGCCCCACTTTGACTCTTACAAGTACTGAACCACCAAAGGAGAACACAAGTACAGGTCAGAATGCTAATGTGTTTCCAGGGCTATCAAGTATTTTTCAATGCTTAAACTGTAATTTATATGAAAGTATTATTTTATAATAGTTTTTTTCTCATGGGTAAAGATGTCAGACATATAGAAAGGAGTGATAACTTTAAAATTGTGTGCTTAGAAGGCTAATAATCTAATGATACTACCCTTGTATTTGCTTGGGTCAGGTGTAACTACACCTATGTCTGATGAGGATAGTCCTCCTCCTCTACCAGAGAGAACCCCAGAATCCTATATTATGGCTGATGAAGGTAAGCTGCAGTGTTGTATTCTGTCTTTCATTTTTGTCTTATTATGACCAGCATTATAGTATATTTTAAGATACCGAAGTCTAATTCTTAGTCTACCAAGATTAGATTTAATGACTTGAAGGTCGATTGCTGGGTGCTGGGATTTGAATTTACAACCTTCCATAGAAGTCTAACATCCTATGTTTTAATCCCTAAACTACGTCTTCTATTTAAGATTCTTGAAATTCAGAGTCATGAATCCCAACCCTCATTATCAATTCATTGAACATTGAACCCAACATTTCCCTTGTAAATAAAAGCAAGCTTGCAATTTTACCTGGGTTTTTTTTTAACCAGATAAATTTAGATAAATGTAATCATAAAGAATCTATAAGAATGTACTTATTTGATCTTTTTTATTTTCTAGAACCAGAACTGCCACGAATTCCCACACCTACTCTTCTTCCGTGCACAACCGATTCACCCGAGTTGAATGGTATGTTACATATTTATGTCTCATTTCATTTTCCCACAAAACCATTTTTAGAGTTTCCCTTCAGATACTTGGTGTACACTAGATTTCAAGGACATCTTCACACTAAAGCATGTAAACATGTTAATATTGACGTATTTGTGATGGCTGGTGCTGTGGGCTGTTTGAGAAAAGTGTAAAAATACAGGTACAGTTGGAATAGCTGAATAGGCTAAAAAGACGAAAGCGTCACTGCATGACTTTCTTTAAAAGATGAAGCGAGGGATAATTCCACTGCCACCACTAATGGTGGGGAATGTTGAAAACTGCTAACTAAAGTAAGAATTAAGCAACATTTTGAAAAATGAATACAAAAATATCTTGAATGCTTGTGTGTTTCTGTTCCATTTTCATAGCACATAGAAAACATTTTGGGATTTGTTCCTTTCTCTAGTTCTCTGTAACTATTCTGTATTCTTCACTGCAGCTTTTTTTATGGTCCATTGGTAGTGGAGACGAATGTGACAGACGAATTTAACCTGCGATGTGTCTTTTATTCACAGATATTGGCGTTATAGACGACGAGGATAAAATAGACAATATGGTTGATAAAGGCATCGTCCAGACTTTGACGTTGCTCATCCCACCCGATTCTGTCTCTGACACAATCACTGGGGGTAAGAGGTTAAAAAGATGTGTAAAACTGCTATACCTGCGACTAAGTTAAGACTTTGTGAATCTGATTAAATTAGTACGAATGCTATTCCTTAACAGGAGCAAGCCCTCCTTCTCCTACGCCGCCTTTGCCGGAAAGAACTCCTGAATCTTTTGAAATGGCTAACGATGAAGGTACAAAATGGCTCATATCAGTGATTGATTTTCCCACAATAATAATCGTTCACTTTATCAGGAACAACTGAACGCTGATTAGCCATGCACTTGTATAAGCAGCCAATCAGGTGGCAGCAGCAGCGCAGTGCATTATATCATGTACATAAAGCTCACTTCTTTTTTTAATATTCAAACTATCCAGTTTTGGTGTCCATCATAGCCCCAGGTTCTTATTTATGGATGACAACCTGCTTGTGCTTTTTTGGTGTTGTAGCCCATCCACCAAGGAGCAGAATGTTGATGCTTTTCCGCTTACCGGCTATAGTGTTTATTTGAGTTATGAGTTTTTGAGTTATGCCAGGCCTCTGATCTTTTAAAATCAACAGTGTTTCAGAGGTCAGTGAGTCGGAACTGTCACTAAATCTTTTTTTTCACATTGTTTCTGTAAATTCTAGAGTCTGACATACATGAAAATCCCATGAAAGCAGCAGTTTCTAAAATACTCAGTCTATCATCGAAAACGATGCCAAGTCAAATCAAATTCCCCCTCATTCTGATATTTGGTGTGTTCGATTTGGCTGAGTAGATCCCTGCATGAATGTACTATAAAGTGAGAGTGGAATGCAAATCTGATCATGAGCATGCAATTAGATCTTAAATGGGAACCAATGTTTCTAGCAAATAGAGCTGTCGTTCACAGCTGAATGTCGCTCACGGACAGTTTGTCTCCTTCCAGATTTATTACGGATTGCAGTACAAGAAAAGCCTCAGGAGACCGTGCTAAGGGTTGGCAAATCCTCTGAATGGTCTGGGAATTCCAATTTAGACGAGCCAGACTTTAAAAGGTCCTGGTCCAGGAGTAAGGTCAGTGGGATTTACATTTACAAGTTTACATGCAGTTTCTTTGTAATAGCATTTATTATTGATTATGTTTTTGATTCACTGGTCCTCTTCGAAAGATACATTTTTCTAATACATTGCTAGAAACTTGCAGAATCTGTGCCAAGGTGCAAAAAGCTGGTATGGTGTTTTGTGGCCACCTGACCTCTTAGCATTTTTCACAGGTCTGTATGTCTGTGTGAGGTGCTAAGTCTCATTTAGGCCTTGATGTTTGACTCACGACTATCTGGAAGTCTAATTCTGCTCAATTCAGTCTTCGATAACTTTTGAGATTTTAATAATCTAAGCGGTATCTAGTGTTTTTTAGCACGGTTGGGTTTTTTTTCCTTCACTTTCTATAAGATACAATTACTGTTTCTCTCAGCCAGTTTCTCGTTCTTCAGGCTTGAGTCAGTTCAATATAAATGCTTAGTTATAAATGTCTAAATGTCTTACACAGTGGTCTCACTGTTTATATATGTTCTCTCTTTCAGAGTTTAAAAGCAAGACTATCACTTCAATGTGAGTTTTTTTACAAATCTAATACAAAACACATTTATGATAAAGAAATACATGTGAGAAAAAAAAAACGACTCAACAAGTATTCAATAAGTCCTAACCAAAGCTGTGATCTGCTTTCCTCCCAGTTCCTCTTAACAACCAGGCTTTTGCTCCAATTCACATACCTTCAACAGGTAAAATAAGAGTTCTTCATATGTGTATCCATGCTCCAGCCACCTTTGCCTCATCACTTTGAAAATTAATTTCAACATCCTTGCAGCATTCTTCACGTGCCTCTGCTAAAAAAAAAAAAAAAATTAATAAAATTATTTACGCTTTTTTTAAGCTATTTTTAATCCCAGGAGTGTAAAGTAGTCAATAAAACTGTCATTTCAACACTGTTATTTATCAAATTATCACATTTTCTCTCTACACCTATACATAGTGATGCATTCGAATCCCACTATCTGCAGTAGAAAACAGTGGGTTCCTGTTGGGAGTCCCCTAAAAGGATGTATATGTATATATCCATATCCAGAGGTGGAGCGTTTTGAGGTCCCCTGAGCAAGGCCCTCAACTGCTTAGTTGTGTAAAATTAGACAATTGCAAAAAGAATAAAAATAAAACAATTATAAAAATATAACAAAAGAATATATTTCAATGTATTCAGGATTTCTACATATAAGATCATTAAACCTAATTCTGGAACTTATTTATGACTCATTGTATGTATCATGTAATTTTCATATTCTGTTGATCATTTATTTAGATTTTTTCTTATGCGATAAAAAGCAAAACATAGATAGTAATATAGAATAAGAAAAATCTACATTTGTACTATCTATTTCAGGCTTGAAATGAGTAAAAATAGCTGGAAGTGGGTTTTAATAATCTTAGATTTGGCTGATTGTAATCTTATACCAGAAAATACATGATCAATTTGATATTTCTCTTGCTCATGTGTTATTTCCTGTAGGAAAAGTGCAATACAATTAAAATGGTTTTGAATGAGATAAACACTGATTTGATCTCGCTCTCATTTTTGACCCCAGAACCTCCAAAGAGTCTTACGCCTCCTCTTCCTGAACGCACACTTGATTCTTTTCAGATGGATGGTACGGTGTGGCTTTTTTATCATCTGCTTAGATCACAATACGCGTTGCATTATTTAACGAACCATATTTTACGCATGCAGTGGCCGCGTATCTTCTTCAACATCTTGTCCTTCTTTGCCGTTTCAGTGACACTGGCTCCTCCAACTCCTCGCAGTCCTTTCGCTCCTCTCAGTCCTTCGCTCCCGAAAATTCCTGAATCTTTTGCATTCATAGAAGAAGGTACGATGGGGCCACATGAGCGATTCCACTTTTAGTGCCATTTAGGTGCTGCGATTTGAATACTTTTTAGAAAACATGCATTAATTAAAAAAACATACCTATGTCAGACAACAGTAGTTAGTTTTTTTTTCAAGGTCATATTTTTCATGGGCATATTTTGTACTTAACATCTTAATAGTTTTCTGACATGTTTTTAATAATACTTTTTAAAAATCTGATTATTAAAAGGACTGTACCTTCCAAGTGACCTCATTAACATGATTGAAAGGAAGGTTCAAGGTAAAAGTCAACATGTTTCTCTGATGATATTCAAGACATTTGAATAAGGCAGCTTCCTGTTGAACATATGACCTAATATTTCCTAGTGTGAGGTTTGGTTAGATGACAGAGCTGAGTCTTGGAACGGAATTGACATTATTTATAAGCTTTCATAGATGGCTCATTTAGTGGTTGGATTTTATTAATGTTTTCAGGTTTCAAGAACTGTTTACCTCAAGACATGTGTTATATAAAATCTTTTTAATTTCACATATTTGCAATGGCACCCCATCTGTGTTCTGTTAGAAATATTTTGGCCACACAATAGACTGCTAAAATATTAGATTAGAGACCCTGCTAAACAGAAGCAGGCATATCTGGGGCGTAATTCTGATCGACTTGTGGATCTGAAATACTTCCGCACGATACTTCTGGACTAAATGGTCCTCTTTTTTTTTTTTTATAACAGATCAGAGCAACAGCGCCCCCTGTCAGTTTGACACGACAATGGTGCAAAGACAGAGGTTGGGTACCTCCTCTGAGTGGGCGGGAAACTCCCAGCCAAGGACATTGTCAGAGGTGATGAGCAGAAGCAAGGTGATTAATAGGTTTTTTATGGATTTTTACCATTACGCTGCAACTTGAACACTGGTTACTTCCTGAAAGTTAATAATGATGGTGAGAAAAATGTAAATATTCCAAAAAAAGTCAAGCCTTCTTTGGATTGGTCCACCAGTGACACTCCTTGATTATGGTGCAAGCTGTGCGGCCATGAAAGCAGAAATTGCAAATACGCCTAAAACAGTATAGTAAAATTAAAATGATTAGATTTGTAATTAATTTTTTTAACCTATATATTAACAGGGCTGGTCCATATATGTTGTGTTCATTGTATTTTTTGTTTTGAAAATGAAAAAAACAAAAACAAATATGAAATAACTGATGATTTGTTGCTCAAAATGTAGAACATTTTAAATTAGCATCATATATATTTATATATATATATATAATTTTTTTATTAGAGTTTAAATATATTATATATATTTATAGTTTTATTTATATCTATTATATCTATTTGATTATTTATAGTTTTCACTTTGAGAAGTTCATATGGATCACTAGTGCTTATAAAGAACAAAAGAATGATAGGAAATGGGAGTCCCACATATGTCCCCTTCTTACAAGACACTCACTGCAGAACAAACCCACCCTGCCCTGTTTATACAAACAAACAAACAAACAAACAAACAAACACAATAAATAGAAAGAAAGAAAGAAAGAAAGAAAGAAAGAAAGAAAGAAAGAAAACCTTATTCTCTAATCTGTTCAACTAATGCATTTTTATTTTTAAATATTTCTAGTTAAATTAAACTCATAGTACAATACAAAATTTGTAGTCAAATGAAGTTCAATGACTTATTTAAGTTAATTAAGTTGTAAACAGTTGTTTTCCGAGTCAAATTCACTTCTATTCTCTACATATTAAATTTAATGTATATTTTTCTGCATCTTAAAAATGAAAAAAATGTTATGTTGAAATATTAAATTAAAAATGCAGATCTTTTTATTTATAGTGCTCAGAATAAACAAAAAAGCAGTTTTTGCAGTCTTAAATCTCATTTTGTTGTTTTTCTTTTTAAATTGGGAAATAAATAATAAAAAAAAAAAACCAAGGCTGAACACTGAAAGTGAGGTTTCTTCTTCTCATAATTTACTTTGAGAAGTTGTGAATGATGCAACTTCCTGTTAAACATGTGACCAAATATTTTTGAGGGTTGAATTTTTTTTAAATGACAGGGTTGAGGGTTGAATAAATGTCATGGAACTGATAATGTACCATTTTCAAAAGTTTTCATGGAAAACTATGAATGCAGTTTGAGTGTATGATGTCTGTTTGCATCATGTTTTCACTGTGTACATGTGTGTGTGTGATTCTGTTTTCCAACAGAGTGTTAAAGTGAAAGGTTCAAAACAAGGTAGGCATTTCCACTGAGTCACAATTTCCACTGATGTAAATGTAGTCAGTCAGCACCCAACACCACATACCCCATGATTAAAGCAGCTGTATTTAATGTATTCAATTCAATACTGTCTCAAAACTTTAACATTTAGTTGCTTGTATTCTTTATAAATGGTAAAGGAAATATATTTATATTAGGGTAAAACATGTTGAGAGTCACATTAAGCCAATGTGGTACATGATGCTGAGTCATATCTTGAATTTAAATACCACGGCTCCACAGTGTGGTTTCATATTTATTACATTACCCACTCAGGTTTTACTGACAGACTGGTGAGAAAACATGGCGTGAGTGCGTTATGGAATATTCAATGGTTACTTCCATGTTCTTGATACAAACACAAGTGTTTATGGCTTTTGTATCCTAAATACACTATAATGCCAAAAGTATTGGGTCGCCTGACTCAATTGTACAGGACGCCATTAGATGCGCTATAATACAATTTTGCATTCACTTGAACTTCCAGGTCCCTGGTGGTCTAGGGGTTAGGATGCGGCGCTCTCACCGCTGCGGCCCGGGTTCGATCCCGGTCAGGGAACCAACCCCAGCCACTCATAGTGCCGGTCCCAAGCCCGGATAAATGGGGAGGGTTGCATTAGGAAGGGCATCCAGCGTAAAGACATGTGCCAAATCAAACGTACGCTGTGGCGACCCCTGAGGGGAGAAGTTGGAAAAAAAGGAAGGGATTCACTAGAACTTCCAAAACCCAAACCTGTTCCAGCATGGCAATGCCCCTGTGCACAAAGTGAGATCCTTGAAGATCTGGTTTACATGTTTTGGAGAGGAAGATCTCGAGTAGCCTGCTATAGAGCTCTAATCTCATGAACACCTTTGGGATGAATGTGAATGCTGACCACACCCCAGGTCTCCTCACCTACATCAGTACCTGCCTTTAATAATACTCTTGTGGCTGATGAACACAAATATCCATAAGCACTTTCCAAAATCTAGTGAAATCATAACAGCATATTGGGACTAAATGTGGAATGCAACGCACAAAAATGCACCGTAATTATGACCAGGTGACCCAATACTTTTGGCAATACGGTGTATTTAGGCATATATTAGTGGCACCTCCACATTTTTTCATGGAAGTTCACAAAAAGTTACTGAAAAGTAAATAACAGAATGGAAAGATCTCTGTCCTAAAGAAATTGCTTACAAGGAACATGCATTATCATGCGTTATCTGTTATCTGTTTCAAAGCACTCAGATTGGAGATTAAGATTATTCGTGTAAATGGACTTTATACAAGGCCGTGTGTATGTTGTTCTTATGGAAAAATACCGTACTGAATGAACACCTTAATATGAATCCTTGCAGATGGACCTATGACTAGAAATTCACCTAACGTTTTGAGACCAATCAGAATCAAGAATTCATTAAGTCCAAGCTTATAGTTGTATTATGTTGACATGTATGCATATCTATCTATCATGTACTCCCTTCTTCAGAGTCCTTATCTCTGATTCCTCAGCCTGATTCAGACATTGGGGCTACGGCGCACCCTGGTAACTGATACACGCCTCAATTCTCAGTAACAATTCTCAGTAAAAAATTCATCTGTAACTCGTTTTTATTTTCCCCCTTGGTTCCTCTAAAAGCTCTGTCCTTTCATTCTTTTTTTTTTTTTTAAGTATTAGCTACAGTAGAAGCCCGAACATTGATGGACAGCCGGCGTCCTGCAGTGGAGCATCCTGAGAAGACATCACTACCCAAAAAGTCCAGGACCAAGGTTCTCCAGTTACAGGCTCAGTTTTTTGTGTGTTTTCGATAAACTAAGAACTAATTAGCGAAAAAAATCATGGTGGATCATATCAAACATCATATAAAGTGTTCTGTGTGTCTTTACAGAGTTTAAAGTTGTGGAAAGGGAAACTGAAATGTGAGTAGTGTAAGAATGAATCATTTCGTGTAGATTTTCGTTTCTGCTATTAAAATGGTGGAATTTGTTGACTAACAAAAATCATGATTGTTTGCAGCAAAAGAAGCTCCTGTGACTGCTTCTGTTCCTCCAAACCATGGCACCACTGCAGGATTCATATTTAGTAAGATGTTCTTCTCATGTTTTGCTCTATGGACAAAAGGTTCTTCTTTACCCTACTGGAATATTTGTGATGTAATGATGGTGGTTAATAATGTGATGATCACCCTGGTCAACATTAACACTTGCCTTTTTGGTATTTTTGGCTTGTGGTTTGATTCATGGTGACCTGAAAAATATACTCCTGCTTCACAGCACACAGTTGAACATTATGTTCTCTGGTCAAAATGTCCAGCCCAAATATGGTTGGGTTGAGGGCCAGGGTCAGGAATGAAAAGTATTTATGGGCCAGATGTTGGCCAATTTTAAGCAGCTCGTGGAATTTGAACCCCTCCAAAAAAAAAAAAAAAAAAAAGACAACGAGCACAAAGTTGGTTTTGCTTCCTGGTCTGACTCTTGGTAGTAATGGCTCATTCCACATCTCTTTATCCTCGGCCACAAATGTTAGTTCCTCCTGGGGTTTCCTAGATGTTCCCAAGGTAAATTAAAGATGCGGCGTGACCCCTTTAATGGGTTCAGTCTCTAGCTTGAGATCGCCATCTAGTGGAATATACTCAATACTGCTCTAGTGAAATCTGAATAGGATAGCATAGTAACAGGAACCTAGTAAGAACCTGCAGATTTACAATAAACCTTGGTTTTTTGGTCTCTATCTACCATTGTAGATAATTTTCTACTGATCATGCTTATTAAAGTATAGAACTTTAATAAACACTATGTCTCACTTGATGTTTTTAGAGTAAACATAGTGATACTGAGGCCTGGCATTTGGCTTTATTTTAGGATCGGACGCCTCACTGTGGCACCAAACATTTGTGGAAACCTTTTTCCAATGTGGTTTCCAAGTTGCTGTTATAATAAACTCCACTTGTCTGGGAAGTCTTGTATCTAGATTTTAGGGCATGTTAGGATTTTCTTCACTTAGTTTAAAAGTTTTCTCACGGCTTGCTTTTTTTTAACGTTCTGGTCAGTTGGTCATAACTTGGTTCCTTTTGGGTCCACAGAAATCGTTCTATTTCAAAATACATTCTGATAAATGAATATGTCGATACATAATGTCTGGCAAACGTCCTGTTTTGTCTGCAGGCTTCGGAACACGTTTTGGGAAACCCAAAGGACCAAGGAATCAGCCAGAAACGTGGGTGTAAACCAGGCGAACAGAACAGAAAGCGTGGTCTGTGTGTGGAGAAAGAGGAATCGCTCCTCTACAGCATGTTCCTATTCGATAAAAAAAGACTGATGTACATGGAAAAAAAAACAAGAGAAGGCGATCCCTTAACGAAGGAAGCTCAGAGACTATAACTGGATTAGACACCTGCTGAAAGAACATTTTTTTTTTACTATTCACGGGCTTTCTGGACCCCAAAAGAAGTGCAACAGGTAGCATCTAAACTGCAACAGCGAATAAAGAATGTCGTTAACGACAAATGACAAACTGCACTTTTACACTTACATTTACACACATTTTAATATGCATGGTACCGAAATGAAACTATAGGCTTCACCAAATATGTTTTTGGATCAGGGTTTGTTTCATGTATCACAAGTCGCAGCATTTCAAAGGCACTTTTAAAGTAAAAAAGGACGCCAATTTTCTTGCTCTATTAAAATCTATTCTCACTTACTAAATCCAGAAAAAGTCTGTTTAGACATTTTGTGTAAAAAAAAAAAAAAAGGCTGTTTTTGCTACTGTCTCCATCTCTTTTTTTTTTTTTTTTTATCTTCACGGTACTGTTTTTAGCGAAGGAACGATTTTAGCTTTACTACTGGCCAACTCTTTTCTGTTAGTCAATCAGGATCAACTAAAGGACCACTGAATTGCTTTGTAACATGTATAGTTACTGTTGCTGACAAGCTATTTGCACTATAACTGTATACATTTCCAGTGTATTTATACGCGACTGGGTTTGCCGTGGCGTGGATCACCTCAGCGGCTACCAGCTTGTTGGGCAAAACGAGAAAGGTACAAAGTTTGTAAAGACTAAAGATTTCGGGTAGACGTCTGTATCCGCATAGACTTGATTCCTATTAATTTGTTGGGCTTTTTTGTTGTTGTTGTTAGAATGTATATGAATTTGATGATTTGGAATGCTAAGAATAATTTAAAGAAATAATTTAATAACGAATGAGTGTTCAAATATGATATTAAATATATAAAGAATCGTGTCTGCAATTGTTTTATTTTTCACCATCTCTGTAGGAATGTATGGAGATCTTCAGTAGGGTTTATCTTGTCCTGGTGCAATCTTACAGCAATCCAGAGATTTTCCCCCTTGAAAGCTGTTATTGCTGTTTATTCGGGTTACTCGTGTAGCAGAAGGACGCTCTAAGTGTCTCCCCTTCATATTTCCGACAAGCGGAGATTGCAGTGCCGTTACTGCCAGGATGATATACGTTCAGATCCGAGATGGAAAAAGTACACGCACTCCAGTAGTAGTACAGAAGTACTACATCTGTGGTGCGTTAGAGCCAGGAAATGATAAACCAGCATTAGATTGAAAAAGCTGCACAATGACAAGAAAGAGATCGATGGGCTGAAAACGGCACGTAATGAAAAGAAAAAATATTGATCATGTCACCAAATCGAATAGAACTAAAGTAACGAGTCTGGTTTGTAAATGTAAGAAGTAGAAAGTAGACATATTTGTGTCAAAAAAACAGAGTGAAGTAAATGTGATATAAAAATCTACTTAAGTACAGGAATGAAGTATTTGTGCATTATTACTTTACCTACATTAAATGTGATTGCTGTATATCTAAGCAGTGACCGTGCATTTCACACCTTGGCCTTCAATGTAACGTGTTAAGAACATGAACCAGTCTAAATGAATTTCTTCTCCACTTTCAGCCATTGTGAAATAATAATAATAATAAAAACAGCTTAAATCCATACAAATATATTTGAGCTTGTGTAGTTTGCTTACTTGTTCGGACGCCTTGAAGTGACCAAATTGCGCTCTGATTGGTTACAGCAACAGCTCCAAGCAACATAGATTTGAATCTAACAAGCGCCCGTGGAGAAAAGGAGGAGAAAAGCTATGAAGTAAAGAGAATACAATATTGAGAATAATTGAATACACATTCATGAAAAAAATACATTAAAAACTCTGAAGTGATTCTGATAAATTTAGGTCTTGCTGGCCCTGATGGCCAACCACTGTATCTGAGTAAACCACCATTGCAGTAACATTTCAACATATTACTAATCAGGACAATTGTATTTTGAGTCAAGACACCTAAAACAAATAACCTAAAAAAAAATGGTGAATCATTTCATAGCAGTATTAATGCCAAGGAATTCATGACATAAGGGCATGATGTTTAATGAGTGAACCTAGGAATGAAAGATTAGTGATTGGGGCAGATTTCAATGGGCATGTTGCATGTTGGTGAAGGGAACAGAGGTGATGAGAAGGTGATGGGTAGGTATGGTCTTACGGACAGGGATGTGGAAATGGCAGTGGTGAACATGTATTTTAAGAAGGATCATAGGGTGACGTATAAGAGTGGAGGAAGGTGCACACAGGTGGACTATGTCCTATGTTTGAGATGAAACCTAAAGGAGATTGGAGACTGTACGGTGTTGGAAGGGGACAGTGTAGCTAGACAGCATCAGATGGTGGTCTGTAGGATGGTTTGGAGGTGAAGAAGAGGAGGAGAGTGAGGACTGAAAGAAGAATTAGATGGTGGAAACTGAAGGAGGAAGAGTGTAGTGTGAGATTCAGGGAAGAGGTCAGACAGGAGCTCGGTGGTGGTGAAGAGGTGCAGGATGATTGTGATGAGGGAGGCAGCTAGAAAGTTTCTTGGTGTGACATCTGGAAATAGAAAGGAAGACAAAGAGACCTTGTGGTGGAATGAGGAAGTGCAGGAAAGCATAAGCAGAAAAAGGTTGACAAAACAGAATTGGGATCGACAGAGTGATGAGAAAAGAAGGCAGGAGTACAAGAAGATGCGGCAGCAGGTGAAGAGGGAAAAGGCATATGAGGAGCTGTATGAGAAGTTGGACACTAAGGAGGGAGAAAAAGGATTTGTACCGATTGGCCAGACAGAGGGACAGAGCTGGGAAGGATGTGCTGCAAGTTAGAGCAATAAAGGATGGAGGTGGAAATGTGTTGACTAGTGAGGAGAGTGTGTTGAGAAGATGGAGGAAGGATTTTGAGCAGATGATGAATGAGGAAAATGAGAGAGAGAGAAGGTTGGATGGTGTGGAGTTGGTGAAGCAGGAAGTGGATAGGATTAGTAAAGAGGATGTGAGAGCAGCGATTAAGAGGATGAAGAATGGAAAGTCGGTTGGACCAGATGACATACCAGTAGAAGCATGGAGATGTTTAGGAGAATGGCAGTGGAGATTTTAAACCAGGTCGATTTTGGAAGGTAAAAAGATGCCTGAGGAATGGAGGAGGAGTGTGCAGGTACCGATCTTTAAGAATAGGGGAGAAGAGGAAGACCAAGAAGGAGGTTTATGGATGTGGTGAGGGAAGACATGCAGGTAGTTGGTTTGAAAGAAGCAGATAAAGAGGGTATGGAGACTGATGATCAGTTGAAAGTCGTAGTTTAACATTTGGATGAGTGAAAGGTTGGTGCTTTGACCTTGAGGGATGATCATGGATTCGAACAAAACTTTCATGCTGTAAATTCTTTTCTTTATTACAAATTTTTAGTTTTTAGTGTTGTTGATTGGGGATATTGGCTGAAAATCTCTAAACACATTTATAACACGAAGTGTAACAAAATTATTCCAATTAAACCTCGGTGCACTCATAAAATGATTTATTTAAAAAAATACAGAAAAAAAGTTCTATGCATTCCATTGTACGTATTTATACACATGATTAAGAATGTACACAGAACGGTTCTATTCAAACACCGCCGATTATTTACATTACGTCCTTAAGAAAAAACAAAACAAAACAAAAAAAACCACGTACAATTAGTGCTGCTAAATGTAATTCACAAAAAGCATGCCTCTATTCCGTAGCAGATTTTCCTATAGTGCAAAAAAAAAAAAAAAAAACCCACCACAAAACAGTTAATAGTGATCAACAATGACAAAACATAATAAATAGCTGCCAGTAGTCTGAAATAAAACATTATGTAGACATGTGATGGCATTTATTAGAAGGAGAAGGGTTTGGATTGAAAAAGGCAGGCTGATCAAAGTGCCAATTGAATCATAAAAACTTCATCTTGTAGCCTGAACCCATGGGATGCAAAAAAAATTTCTCACTCAATGACAATAAAGAAAACACACACAAAAACAAAAAAGCACCAGCTTTCAAAGTTGAGGTCCAGCTAAACCAGGAGAGCGGCTGACTTATTGCTAGACTGGACTGCCATGTTCCACACCTCCGAGTTCGAACATACAAGTGTAGAAAAAGGCACTCATTTAGGAGCTAGGAGGAGATTTTCCACTGCATCAGAGAACGACGCAATGTCCAACAAGATCACATTGCACAAAAAATGCACATGCAAACTAATTAGATGAAATATATTGCATACTGAACTTTATAAGCACAAGGATTTCTCTCTTTTTTTTTTTTTTTTTTTAAATGCCAACCACGAGTCAAACGTTCGCCTCAATTATGAAAAAAGTTAAAAAACTTCCATCAATGTATAAAACTTTGTATCTGTAAACGGCCGATGGAGCAAACAATCATTGCTGGTGCGACAAAATAAATTACATTCCAGTCTGGACGTCACACGAATTCAGCTTCGTTTCAGACGAAGAAATACGATGACGTAAAGCATCGGCTGTTACCACAAAAGAAAAAAACATGAGCTTAGTGACAAAAACACAGGAGCAACTATTTGCTCTCGAAGTCTACGTTCACCTAAAGAATATTCAGTTGAACTAAATTCATTGAAGGAATATAATGACCCTCCATTCCTGTATCTCCTATGCACAAATATAAATAAGATAAAACATCTGATGGATTGAGAACAGAAAAGCAGTCAGGGTTTAAATAGTACACAGCGACACGTTTTGGTGTTAAACGCTCCCTTCATGAAGATCACCTCATCATGTGATATGTGAGCGTGCATATATTATATATACACACACACACACACACACACACACACACACACACACACACACACACACACACACACACACACACACAGGCTAGTTTCCAAATAGGTACAATGAGTGATGTGTTGAATAAATGATTTGAAAGCAACACACGTGTGTTTAATCACATACTGGCCAATCAACAGGCCAGTTAGGAAGCTCATTAAAAGAATAATAATAAGATGGTGTAGAATTTTTAGCTGCTTCTCCATACCCAGACTGACCGACTGGTATCATTCAGGGGTGGGAAAATCAGACAGCTGTGATCTAGCCGAGGGTTCTGTTTACCTGACTGTATTAGCTAAACTAACGTAAATCATATATGCACCGATTACAGACCGATCAGATGATCTGGCTCGTTGTGCCACTTAAAAAAAAAAAAAAAAGGCACTGATCATAAATAGAATACAAATTCAATGAGATATGACAGACAACCGGCGTGCAACAACGTTTGCTTTAACCAAACAAAATAAATAGAATTGTACTGAGATTTGCTGCGTTCACACACGCAGAAGACGTGACTTCGTACTGGTTGTCGTAGTAACTTAACAGTAGGTGGCGCAAGTAGTTCCGGTTTTTTTTTTGTTGCAATAATATCAGGAGACGGGGTTTTCTTTTTCATCGTTACCGTGACGCTTCGTCCCTGCAAGTCGCAGTGTGTGTGAATGAAGGTCGGCTCTCAAAGTTAAAATAGCTTTTCCCTATGACATCGCTGCTAGTGAATGAATCGTAGACCATCAAAAGATCATCAGAACTAAATAGTTCGGACGCGATCAGATTGTTAAAAGAATGAGGTTTATAGCATTAATGCAGATGAAAGTTTGAGCACCACTATTTGTTCATCAAAAAATAACATTTGGGTGTGTACTTTTCTCTGTGGTTACACAACTGTGTAAAACCATGTTCATGATTCCCAAAAGAGCATCTACAGAGCATCAAATAACTTCCCACGTCTTGTCTGGATGCGTGGTCAGGAGACATGCTGGTGCGTGCTAAACTAATTCCATCACCTCAAAGCAAAACCTGGTGTGAAAGTTGATCAGTAAAGCTGCTTAGTTATTGCCAGGCGTCCAGGCTACTGATTCGTCCACCCCTGAGTAACTAACAGTTAACCACAGGAGAGTCATTTACTGCGTACACTCCAAATTACGACGCACGCCTACATCCCGATTTGAAAGTAAATTCAGAGTAAGTGTAAGTTGTGCAGTTTACACGTATTCCTGCCATAAACACGATCCAGTTGTGGCACTGTGACAAATTTACACAATGTCCCATAAAAACAACAAATAATTATCTAATGAAAAGGGAACCTGAGAAATTCATAGCAAAGGGTAATCCAGAGATACAAGCCATCACTTGGAAATTATTCAAACATCTGAACATCCAGCTTTGCACAGGCTTTTTCTTTGGGAGCAGTATGATTTTATTACTCATTTGGACACAGGTTTTCATGCCAGACAGCAAAAAAACTCAATGAGAATCAATCCTGCTCTGGGATCAAAACTAAATCATTCACACGGATTCTCCAACTGGGATAAAAGATGTTAAAAAATATAAACCAGTACAGATTTGAACAGGAACTTTTGTTTGTTTGTTTCTTCTTTAGAGACATGATTGCTGTTAGGCACTTTTTTCCCTCTGGTCTTTTGCAAAAAAAAAAAATAAATAAAAAATTAACTGATCCACATGATGCACGGTAGAAATTATTATTGATTTCCTCTTGAAAGAAGGATATAAACAAATATAAAACAATACTGAACAATCAGCAAAAGAAATATTATTAAAATTAAATACTTTGGCTGAGTGAAAAGAAATTTAAAAAGTACTTACAGGGTTGCTTCTAGAACAAAATGTTTTTCTTTAAAAAAACAAAAAAGAAATATATATATATATTTATATATAGATTTATATTTGTCAGACTTTCAGAGTCTTGGATTTTGTCAGACAGTCCGATCCTCTCCTGGAATGTCAGTCAAGTTTGTTAAATTGATTAACAGGTGAAAAGGATTTCAGTCACCTGCAGGTCTGTGGGAGAAATCAGTGAAGGCTGTTGCTGCTGCTCAGAGTGTCACCTTGAGCTGGATGGAGGGAAGCCTGAGGAACTGTTGGAGTTTGAGGAGTGGTGTTCAGTGAAGGTGCGCTCTCTGGTCGCAAAGCGTCCGCTTGAGGTGGGTGCAACGAGGTCGACATCTGGTTGACGGGCTTGTCTGGCTTGGAGGTGCTGATTTTGCACGCTTCCTCTTCCTCTTTTACCTGTTGTTGCTCTTTCTCGGGATGGTACTGCTGGAGACGGATGTGCCACGCCAGGCTGCACACGGCCGACACGGTCTTGAACTGGTGGATGACGTTGCGTGGGATGAAGTAGATGTCGTCGTCGCACAGCTGCAATCTTGCGTACCGGATGCCCTCTCGCCGCAGCTGGTTCAACTTTGCGTCGTCCACCCACTGCACACACTGCGGGCGCACAGGGGCAATATGGGGGTTCCAGAATTGTAATATGAATCATGAGCTACACTGAGCTCTGGGAATATGTGCTGCTACCACCTTCTGAATGACCGAACACAAACAATAAACTGCACTGTCTTCTAATTACACAAATTCAAAGGAAAGCAAACCTGTTATTAACTGCACTACAAGAATACTGTACTAAGTTTCAAAAGCTAAAGAACATTGCCATCAATTATCATAGAATTATGGGTTCACGACAGAAATAAACTAGGCAGTTTGTGTCTCTGAGGGAAGTCATTTAAACCAGAGCCCAGACCATCATTTTCTGTTCACGCCTTCATTAACAGGGAAATGATCGAGTCATTTAGCCACTTCTGTTCCAATGACTACATTTCTTGCTATTTATATCGGTTTAGGTACACGATTACGACCAAAGAGTGTGCATGCACTTGTTTCTACACACTCGGTTAGCGAGACATTTCTACATTTACTGCTTCATTTGTTAATCTGGTACTTAATACTGAATGATCTTCACTTGTTTTTTTTTTTTTTTTTTTAACTATATTATGTACTGTGTAAACAAGCATCTATTCCAGTGTGGTCTTTGAAGGCTGACATTGGGGGTTTTCCCCCCACACAAAGTCTAGAAAATTTTAAAAATTTAAGGTCCTGGGGTCTTTAAATCAGCTACAAAGTCAAAAACAATCCTACATCTTCTCAGCTCAACATCGGGTCTGCTACCTAACTGAACTTAGACTGTTGACAACCATGTTTTGACGAGTAATTTATACCATCTATTGGACTGTATGACTAAATACCGTGTAGTATATTACCTGAGACACAGGGGGCTCGTAGAGATCGAGCTGAAGCCTCTGCACCACGTCGTTAAAGTCTTCTGCATGAAAACACACGACATCTTTGGTTATCCGTGGCCGGTCACTCCTGCGGAACGGAATAAAGAGCAAAAAGGAGAAAAGGGTAGATTTATTCGGAGTCAGGATTAAACGCATAAGCCGGCCACAGTGCGTTTTAAAAGATCAGACGATTTTCTTTTCCGTCTGGAGTGAATAATAACTTGCTTGATGTGGTAGCTCTAAATGTCAGTCTGTAAATAGGGTGAAAAGGTTAACTGCATCATCTGACTGTGTACAAGACGCTTTGTAATAACTAGTTATAAGGATTATAGTGCAAGTAATTAACGTCTGCCTATAGCTATTTTTGGTGAACAAAATGTTTATTTTTTAAGTCATTTATTACAACATCAAGGCAAAAATATATATATTTTTTAAATGTCAATATATTTATTTTCAGATTTTGCAACCAAACTCACCACTCTCCAAACTGCACAGCTTTGAGGACCCCCACAGCGGCGGTGCTCTGCCAGTCGAAGCTCTGGCCCACGTGATCGGCGTGTGCTCTCGTCCGGTCCTCAAACAGAACCTCGCGTGGCTCGCTCGTCCTCGGCAAGTAGTGCAGGTTCTTGATCTCGTTCATGGACCTGTAGGTGCGAGCGTAAACTGCTTATAATCTGGACAACGCAAAATTAGATATTAACTACATTAAACTCACTGCAAACAGAATAAACCTTAACCACTGAGCTACAACTGCATGAGTTAAAGATCAACCTTGCCGTAACACACAATTTATTGTTAAATTCTCATAGTTCGCCTCAAAAACAACATCTCAAATTGCAATGAATCTAATACACAGACCATCTTTTACTGCACACATCAAAGTAATGTGGATCTGTGGAATTTAATTTTACACGCCAAAATGATTGAGGACCTCTGTACTTGAAACCAGCATAAAGCTACAAAGATACACACGCCTACCTGCGCCTCTTAAATGGAGATTTGGGCATATCAGCAGTGGGAACCATCTGCTCTCCCGGTCTAACCCACATGATGGGCCCGTCGTCACTCTGAGAGCGACAGTCCAGCTTCAGACTGGACAGGGTTCCCCACGGCAAGGTCATCTGTATGAGCACACACAAATACACAGATACACAATTCAACACACTGGCACTTGTTTGTCCAAAACGCTGCAGTAATATTGAGGGAATTGTGTGGTTCGTGACCTGAATAAATCCCATCCCAATTCTATTCTCTATGCACCGTGTACTTCACTGTGTTAACGTTGTATGATAATCAGTCTTAATGATCGTCAGAATTTAGATTTGTTCTGTTGACAAATCATTAACCATTTTGTAAACCTTTGCGTTCGTTCAAATCATAAATAATTACCTTATAATATAAAAACGTGCCAAATTAATTCCTCTAGTTTATTTCCTATGAAATATAAAAAGGGTATGTATATAATTATATTATTATGAATAATATTAATTATTAATATAATAATTATACGTTGTTGTTAATAGGCTTTAACAAGATACTAACCTTAAATAAGTCAAAATATTAGTACATTATATTTGACCTGAAATTTGCATACAATATATTGGTAGTTCAGGGCTTTTTTTTATTTTTTTTTTTTAGTATGAGCAGCAAGATATCATCAAGCAGATTCGACACATTGTTCTTTATTTCGAACAACAGGAAGTTTGCAGACCTTGAGGAACGGCGATTCCTCCAGCATGTCCAGGAACTCTGGAAAATAATCCCCTACTTCCTCATCCACAGCCCCCACCAGGCTGATCTGTCTCATGGGGCCAGCTCGGTAGGTCCCAGAGCAGTATGTTCGACTCACCTGCGAGAACACACACACACACACACACACACACACACACACACACACACACACAAACACAGAAATTGTACGCATCTTCAAATGGAAGGCAAATAAAGTTCAGATCATAAGCGTTACAAGACAATGGAATTATTTAACTCTTACACTAAGATCAGAACTGTACGTGGAGAAGAGATTTTAATTCATACTGTGCGATTGGTTCATTCCTACAAGCCCTTTTCCGCACTTCAACTATACACATAGCTATAACTGGACAAGCTGTTTCTGTGTTAAGTATCAAATATCAGCTGACCCGCTACTCTGGGTTCAAAACACCGGTTTGTTAATATTTAAGTGTCTGGCCCAGAACGTCATGGAAAAAATGTTTGGCTTCCAGACGACGCAGGCGAATTTGGCACTGTTCACTTCCGTAGATGGTTAATGCACTTTGGACTCCACTGAACGCAAGACTTAAGTAAATAAAGTACCTAGCGTGATGTGGTGAGCATGCGAGGAATATTAGACGTGATGGATTTGAAACCTCTGCTATGCTGGCTCAAGCACAGCGACTAAAACATGGCTGAACAGCAACGTGCTGGAGGGGGTTTAAACGCAGTCTAAACACACCCACTGTGTCCGTTGAACTCCATGGGAACGTCCGTGTGGTTCGGTCAAGCATGGTAAACGATTTCCATTTAAATCTTCAAATGTGTGATACACTGTTTGACCAAAAATATGGTGGACTCCCGAGTGCTGAACATTTCATTCCCAAGATGATAGGAATTAATGTGTTCCCTTTTTGCCAATCTTCCAGGATGGCTTTCTATTAGGAGGTCAGAGCTTGACTCTGTGGATTTGTGCTCAGTCAGCAACAATAGGCCGTGATCGTGGTCGAGGAATTAAGTCGGTGTTCCAATTAGGGCTGTAATGATTCCTTGAGTAACTCGATTGCAAAAATACATTGAGGCTAAACATGGAGTAGTGTTTCCCTCACGGACCATTATTACTGACGCACCACCAGCTAAACCCTGAACAGGTAAACACACGCTGCAGAATGAAAAGATGGAGGAACTGGGAGAAAACGGTGGGGGACGAAGAGAAGATTCAGCGGCTTTTCCGAAAACCAGAAAACCACATCGCGAGGTGATCAGTGGGGTTGGGGTCAGGTCTGAAGGTCTTCCATACAACGTGCATGAAGACCTCACTTTGTGCACAGCAACACAACCGGAATCTTAATACTACAACATACCAAGACGTTCTATACAATTGTGCTGCAACAGGACCACGTATGCGCCGCATAAGGACGGTTGTGACTCCCAGGTGTCCACGTAGTACATCTGTCCATCCTTTTTACAGCCCAGGTGTGCACGTCTATCTTTCACAACATGAAGTGTCTACAGCCAGATGCTTTTTTTTATTACACCACGTTTTCTTTGACTTCATGTAGACCTCATGCTAGATAGTATTTGAAAGAAAAAAAAAAGCCTCAAATACTCCTGTCGCTTGGTATCATACTGAAAACAGAGGAGGCTGTAAATGGCTGGAAGTCCAAGGCAGAAAACCGGCTGTGCACTCTGGGTGGATTGGACGTGTATCGTCGCTCTGTTGACAATCACAGCATCATCATCAGTTTTACAGACACGAAAAAGAGTGCATACGGCGTCTTTCACCGGTGTGTGTTTAGTTGCTCGGTGATGCATGTGAGCAGCAGATTTTGCTGAAGAAGAATTTGCTAGTCTTCATCCTCACTAGCTGTTTGTTTTTTCTTTCTATGAACTTATCCTGTTGAAAATCGCAAATTTCCAAGTCCAGTTATATTCCAGCTTCCTTTCTCACTAGACTGACCAAATTTCTGATTGTTATTTGCTGAAAAGGGTCTGTGTCACACAGCTAGATTTTTCTTGGAGTACAAGGTGCTCTGTGTTGTTCTGCTGCATTGTAAATACAAGGGAAAACCCATGGCCTCGGCACTGAGATGCAGCTCAGTGGGACATTGGGAAGAAAAAAAAAAACATCATGCAGCAAAGTGTCATCAAAGAACAGAAAAAAATCCTTCTCTTTACCTGGGAGTGAAACTTGGAGATAGTGGTGGTCTCGATGTCCTTCTTCCCGAGAATCTCCATCTTGACCGGCGTGTTGGGAAAGTTGAAGGCAAAGTAATCCAAGAAGTCCGGGAGGTAGGCAGCAGCACCGTGGACCACAGAGAGCGCGTACCGTGCCGCTCCTATGGTAATTTCGGTAAAAGCCTGCTCGAGGAACTCGCGTGCGAACCTCTCCTTCTCCCCAGGCTGCAGGAGCGAGAGTTCATCGGCGTACGCGTGCAGAATGGATGCCCCGCCGTTGGGCTGCACCTCCTCGTGCATGAGCCTGCTAAACCGTGAGCTTGTTTTCAGGCACGAGCTGCGAATGAAGTGGTCCTGAGGCGAGAGGAAGGGTGAGCCGGGACCCTCGTCGCCAAGCTTTTCGTCCTTGACGTTGGCGAGGACGGTCTTGTCGTCGGTGGACGACGAGCAGTCGTCGGTCTGGATTTCCTTGTCGGATGTCCGCAATCGCTTGCTGCGCTGCTCCTCTTCCCGGTGCCTCTTCTTTTTCTTCTTCTTTTTCAGCAGGTACTCCTCCAAGGTTTGAGGCTTTCCGTTCTCATTGTTTTGCTCTGGAAGAAAAAGCAAAAAATTGGTCGAGGTCACAAACGAGTCATGAGATCAAACTACCGTGGTTCGTTTCTGCAGATACGTGTGTGGTAAGGAATGACGTTTATGGCTTGATTTGGAAAGACTTATTGCTGTGTCCCAATTCACTTACTGTGTGTCCTAAATAGCATCCGAGATTAGAATTTGAATTAGAAGTATGTCCCAAATCAGAATGTGTTCATCCATGGGCACTTTCTCAGCTAACAACGGCCACGGCAATTTGAGACGGGTATTTTACGCTTGTGTACAGTGAGCGCAATTTACGGTCAACGATCACGTGACGCACCACGTTTAAAGTCGAGCTTCTGATATCACCAAAACGTACACGCAAGACACGAGCAAATATATACGCATTTTCCAATCAAGAATACGGTTATCTGCGCATCACTTGGGTTAAAAACGTAGATCTCTGACACCAGAGTGCACGAGGGAAATGTCAACTCGAGAACGTTGACCGTTGCAGTGTTGCTGATTTTAAGAAAACTCTGGGAACACACACACACACACACAAACACACACACAGATTTCTGGAGAAACGTGAAGTCCAGTCAGGTGTGAAGAAAGAAAATACAACGTCCAGCGAATGGAAATTCAGAGGCTTGTTTACAAAGTCCTCCAGAAAGCTGTTCGACTGGTTTGAGTTGACCAGGGAGCCATGGGAACTCAAACAACAACTCTATACAACCACTGCACACAGAAAAGCAACCACTCAAACAGATTCTTCGAGTCTGGATCCAATTCAGTAAACCAAACCCTGTTCCTGACTGACAGAAGGAAAATCTGAGTTCCTCTGCTTTTGTTGCCTGATGGTTGAAGGTCCACACACGTATTAATAATAAAGTGGACCTCGTGTATGTGTAGGTCATAATCAGGTTCTCAGGTGTTCAGGTGCTCAGCCTGATTGCTGGTTCACACTTATGGAATATTATATATTGTTCAGCTTTTCCTGAGGTGACCAGTGTGAAGTAATGTGCAGGTGAGTTGAATATAAAGAGCTGTGAGAGAACAGAGCTGGATATGGAAACACACAGGAGTAAAAGGTGGGCGTTCACACACACGCACGCGCACACACGCACGCACGCGCACACACGTTTATAAGTGTAAATACAACAAAGTTTCACCGAATAGTTTGAAGATTGTGTGCAGATTGTTTACCTGTCGGCTTCTTACAGGAACCGACTTTGACGTTGACCCCCGCGTTTTCCTTCTTGGGTTTCAGCTTTACGTCTTTCTCGGGGTGTTTCTGGGGCTTGGTGCTGTGATCGGCCTTCGCTACTTTGAGCGGAGTGAAAGTGAAGAGCGGCGCTGGAGCTGGCTTGTGAGGCAGCGGGTTCGCCTTTCGAGGCTGCCACACCACAGCTGCGTCCTTCTTGGGAGCGTGGTGGTGACTGCGGTGCTGCACAGCCGCCAGATCTTTGTTGTTGAAGTTTATCCCTTGAGAAGTCTTCTGGGGTAGCTGCTGCTGCTGCTGCTGAGGTACTCGCTGTTGTTGAGCATGGTGGTGTTGGTGTTGGTGTTGGTGGTGATGTAGCTTCATTTTCTTCGCCTCCTTCTCCGGTCTCGCATGCTTCTCCGTGCAGGGCGAGTGCTCCCGCTTCTTCTTTCGCTTCTTCTCCTTGCTTCCAGGTTCCACACCGTCCCTAGGCTTCTCCTCCACTTTCACACGCACCAAATCGACCTGCGCGGCCATTTTACACGCAAAATTTAAAAGCCTTCAAAAACTCGACGGCGCATGTCTCTTTTTTCAGGTGTGGGAGGGGCGGAGAAGGTTGCGATATACTCTCACCTGGGATGTGTAGTCCTTCAAAAGCACGCGCCCTATCGCAAGGCTCCGCTTTGTAGTCTTCTTTGGCTCGCGGGCTGACGTGCGCATGCGCGCAGAAAAAAAAGGGACGTTTTCCGGGAGCTGTGGGACTCGCTCGAGATGGTTCGTGCGCTGCTGCACGCGCCCTCAGTCAGTAGTTGACGTCAACTGTACGCGAGGGTTTTTTTTTTTTCTCCTCTCTTGCTTTTTTTTTATTTTTTAAATACAGGTGGGCGGGGCTTCGTGCAGACACGCGCTGTACAGTAGGCGGATGCACAGGCTCAGGGATGTGAGGCGCTAAATATAGACACGATGAGTCAAGCATTATTATACAAATTAAATTAAATTAATTAAAATAAATAAGCAGGAAAGAATTATTATTACATAAAATGTGATATATAAAAATCTTTCTCTGTTTATATATATATATATATATATATATATATATATATATATATATATATATATATATATAGTTTTAATATTGAAAAATATTGAAAAATATTATATTTAGAGTCTTGTTTAAACTTTTAATAAAACTAAAATATTTTTTATATTTTTGACTTCTGGACTAGATTTATGCTCATCCTATTAAATGCTCTCTAGACCAGTGGTTCCCAACCTTTTTTGTGCCACGGACCGGTTTAATGTCAGACAATATTATAGGGTGCAAAATGCTATTTGGAAAAAGTTTTGAAAAATAAGGACCAGCATCACAATCTTTCATTAAACACTGAATTCTAGTGTATGGTAAATTGTATTGTTTCTCATTGTACTATAAGTTTTACAGAACTTGAGCTTAAAAATAAACCTGATTTAGTTAAGCAGATGAATCCTGTTTTAGATTTCATTTTAAATATTGCACATTTCGCCCATGATTCACTCAGGTTTAATTTTTGGCCTTTAATTGGAATCTGTTTGGGCACCGAACTATATTTATATCTACAACATATCTAATGTAGGAAGGCCTTTGCTTTTAATTGCAATTCCATGCTCCACCTCTAGAGGGATATTTACAGTAAATTCATGCTGTTATCTGTGTGGCGTCTCGGCCGTGTTCTCGTAAGCCAGAACCCTGATCAGCAGACTACACACCACCTATCAAGCATCCTTCTCAATCACGCAACCAACAGCCATCTATTTCACCCACTTCAGAAAAACCACACGAGGGAGACCACACTCACTTTCCTACATACCCATATACATCCATACCTACCTAGCTCAAACACATGACCCGCATCAGTGTACCCAACTTATCAATACATTTGTGTGGATATAACTCTCCAAGCTCTTACCCTCTAACCGAAATCACCTGTTTTCGAGGACCATCAAAACCTTTCAGAGGCGTTACTTTATATGGTCCTTCAAGCCTGATGATAGCACCCTCGAAGACAACATGCAGTCGTAGCAGGTCCCAGAGCCGATTGTGTCCCCTCGTGCTCAGCGGGAAAGACACTTGCATCATTACGAAGTAGGGTACCGATTTCCAGTTTCAAATTTCAGTTTCTAGTGTGGATACTAGCATTATAACGCCAATGGCTACCTCTTCAGCTGCTCCCGAAGGGGACCAGCAGAAGCTCTGAATTCAGCCGGACAACAGCTTCATGACTGACAGATCTACAGGAAGCTATTGTAGACAAGAAATTGACGAGCATGGAGCTTTCAGAAAGGCAGATGGGTAAAGGAAGGAAATGCTGAAGAGCAGTGCGAACTCCTGGACCAGTGAGCACGCTAAGAGCTTTATGAGAGAGAAGAACTTCAGAGGAAAAGTCGGACAGACTTTTAGTCAAACTGCACGCTAGTTACCGTGATGGGTTTGTTGAACATTGCCAAAGTGGTGGTATATTAATCACATACACTTTATTGGATCAATCAGCTTGACTTCAGTTAAAGTCGCAAGCTAAGCGCATCTCTGGCAGGGCTGTGGATTTGTTTTTAGAGCAGATGGAACCTCAGAGGAGAGGCAAGAAGAACCCCAATCAGCCGTCATCTTCGGTTTACCCTGTATAGGTTTACTATGCAATGACCATAAAGATCTCTCTGGTCTCCAGGGGGACGTGTCTCTCTTTGCAGTAGCAGATTGTTAGATTGAAATTGTTCATCTGGTTGTTTTTTTTTCTATGCGTTTTACACCATTCCCTTATTCACATTGCAGAACGTTCATGTTGGGCTTTTCATCAGTATGGAAATATTGTACCAATTTCATCAAATCACACCAGATTCTTCCCACTGATGACCCCGACTTATGTAGCTTTTTGGTTTCCTTCATGGTCTTAACCGAAGGCATATCTGGATACAAGACAGACATGCTTCCAGATTCTTCTCTGTTTTTGGCATTGAAGTGGTGTAACAACCCGTCAATTGATGTTTGAACAACTCGAACAGTC
This sequence comes from Silurus meridionalis, assembly GCF_014805685.1. Classification (NCBI taxonomy): domain Eukaryota; kingdom Metazoa; phylum Chordata; class Actinopteri; order Siluriformes; family Siluridae; genus Silurus; species Silurus meridionalis. Next base: position 12,626,984 of record NC_060899.1, read on the forward strand.
TCCAAATCTTCATCATCTTTCGGCTTCTCCCATTAGGGGTCTCCACAGCGGATCACCCGTCTCCATATTCCCCCTGTCCTCTACATCTGCATCTTTCACCCCAACCACCTGCATGTCTTTCCTCACCACATCCATAAACCTTCTCCTGTGCCTTCCTCTTTTCCTCCTTCCTGGCGGCTCCATCCTCCAAATGACGTAAAAAAAATGAACTCTTGCTGTCTATTAACTATTGTGTCTTCCAGCAGGTTCAGACCAATAAACCAGTATCAATGTATTTATCGATACAATGCTGTCGATGCTGTAAATGCATTTTATACATCACATTTTTACCGCAGAACCTGCATTAATTTTACCATGAGAATTAGAAAGAAACGGCAACATTGTAGAATACTTAACAAGGGTGCCAAAACTTTCATAGTTGACAGAAAATACACACGAAAAAACAACAAAAATGACGTCCTTTAAAACTTTATTTCTCAGCGCATGAACAGAATTTCATGACCAGATTCGAATTCTTTCACAACTACACATATATATTCTCATCTTTTCTTTCTTCCAATTACTTAAAATAATGAAGTGATTTACAGATTATTTTTTCTGAATGAAGGCAAGTATTTAAACAGTCGCTGTACATTTTATAAACATTTACAACTACCACAACGAGACCGGAAAGGCCTTTCTTTCCTTCTTCTTCTTTCCTTTTTTATTTATTTTTATTTTTTTTAAATAAAGCAAACGCAAGGCCACAGTTTCATATAAATGAGATGAGATGAGATACACACAAGAGCCCAGGTTTCATTTTTTAGGAAAAATTATTTCCACAGTCCACACAGGCTTCACATTTTAAATCAGGACTGAGCAGATGTTTATTTTAATACCATGCTCTGGAATTATATAGATTTGTATTGCAACATGATCAAAATGACTTGATTTAAGTGTTTGTTACATCAATAGGACTGAAACGGCCTTAATGTCTGGTGGAACTGCGAATTGAAATCAAGTCTCAAAGCTGCCACTTTTCTCAAATCTGTGCACACACAATATTAATAATAATATTAATAATAATAATAACCACAATGGTATATTAATTGGAGATGATGCGTGTAGAGTTGTTAGTTTCATGGGAAATATAAATTGTGAACTATAATGCAAAACCAATAGAGACACAGCCAAATCAGCTACATTTGATAAGCTACTTATATTTATATATATATATATATATATATATATATATATATATATATATATATATATATATATATATACACACACACACACACACACATTTTTTTCATTTATTGTATTTTTTTCATTTTTGGTTGAAATTTTTTTCCATATAATTTTTTTTAATATATTTATATTTGTTATATGACAAAAAATAGATATGTTAGATTGTATGTAAAAATATGATTTACCCCGGAACCACCCCGTTAAACCTTCATTTAAATCGTAATGATATGACCATGTATTCAATTCATTTATTGAAGCCCCCGATGTACACACCTTGCTATATGATACACAATGCATAATTGTAAAAGCTACAGCGATGTGGAAATATACATCCCCGGCATGTAGTGCACCGAGTCAGCGAGGGATGAATCAAGCTCTTTAGGATCTGGAGCACAAAGTTTTGATACGACTACATAAAATATCGAGTGAGATATATATTTATATATTTTAAATATATATAATTTTATATATATTTTTTGCAATTTCTTTTTCATTTCAATAAATTACATAGTGTTCTTCATGAGCTCACATGTAGTAAACAATATACAAGCACAAGTGTCTGGTCAGTTTAAAGAAGGAACATGTTAAAAAAAAAAAAAAAAAAAAAAAAGAGGAAAAAAAAAAGATCTAAAAATCCACCACTGAGCTGGAACGTGACAAATCATATATGATCCAATCTGATCATTGACTCAAAGCACAAATCAGGCATCGCTAATACAGCTAACGATCGCGTTTTGTATGATTAGCTGTGATTAGCGTTGTATTGTTGAACTGATACATGCAAAGACAAAAACTCCACAGATGCAATAAGGACACACTGCATTTCAAACAAGTCTGTACACAAGTGTGAAGGGGAAAATAAAAATGTAAGCAAAAAAAAAAAAAACAATAAAACAAAAACCAAAAAAAACCCACACTCCTTCACAATTCCGGTAAAAAACCAACAGACCATGGGATAAGTCTCTGATTGGCACGATACGAGATGAACAGGTGCCACTGTTGGTGGGACAAACACACCACAGGGCCTGGATACTTGAAAGCACGGAATACCATGAACACAAAAGCGTCGGCTCGAAGTCAGTAAAGATACGGTATGCTGTACAAGTCAGGTAAAAAATAATTATGCATCAATTACACAGTGATTCAGAGTAACCATCGGTCTCCTGGCATTCCTGATGAACTCCACCGAGCATCAGAGCCTCTCCACCTGAGACTGGACCTTAGAAGAGCTCGGGACCTTCCATGGACCAGGGGTGATGGGAGACTTTTTGTTGCTGGCGTTCCCATTCCAGGAAGTCTCTGGTGGGACACTGCTAGATCCCCTCGTATCCCTTTTGCTCTCGTCGCTTGCGCCCCCTCTGCTCAAGCCCTCTTTAGCTTCTCGATGGCCTCTGTGGTTCAGGCCCATGGGCTGGTGCTCTGGCATGGTCTGGTCATTAAAGATCTGTGATTGCGACCTCTGAGGTACTGCCTCCCTCTGAACTCCCTTCTCCCGGTGGCGCCGATCGTTGTCTGTTCTTTGCAGCTCTGGCCTCACCTCTCCCGTCTCCCTGTCTTGTCCAAAGTCGAAGTCTTCCTCCTTGTACGGGCTCCCTCCAGTTCCGTAGTTAAAATGTTGCCCATCAAGATACCGCTGTGGTTCTTCATACGCCATTGACGGCTGCCTGGTGCCAGTGTCTTGTTCCCTTCTCGGACTCTTTCTAGGGCTTGCTGAGCGTCCACCCCTGTCTGCCTGCCCCTGGGCTTTCCTGTCGGCGTATACATCCACACTCTGAGTGCCGGCATTGACGTTTTTGTTTTTCACCGACTTCTTGTCTGGTTTTCTTGGGCTTTGTGAACGTGATTTGCCCTCAGTATATTCTGTGTATGAAGTGTCCAATTTCTGGGGGCTGGGAGAATTGTCGCGGAGAGACACGTTGAAACTGCTCGTCCTGGGTTCTCGGGGTTGATGATGGAGGCCACGTGAGGGAGAGGGGGCTGACATGCCTTCAGAGGGCAAGAGAGAAGAGGAGGACAATGATGGAAGCATTGATGGCTCATCAGATACAGGGTACTTTGGATAGTTTGCAGGTGGAGTCAACATCTCCATAGCATCTGAAATGAACAGTAGTAGTATAGTTAGAAATCTGTCTCTAGAAACATTCAGGAACAAGTAAAAAAAATAAGTATTTGTTTTTATAGGTCACATAATGTCTAGATAAACGATATGGACAAATGTTCATGGATGCCTGACCATCACTGCTATACACGCTTGTTCTAGATTGAGTCCTTTTTTGACACAAGCTGTTCTTGGAGGTTTTCTACCAGGTTTTAAATTGTGGCAGTGGGGATTCTTCCTCATTTAGCCACAAGACCATTAGTGAGGTCAGGCAGGTTCTGCTTCATCCCAAATGTGTTAAGTGGGGTTGAGGAGGTCAAGGTATCTGTGCAGAACATTTAAGTTATTCCACTCCAATCCTAAAAACCATGTTTTAATGAAACCTGCTTGGTATCTAACTTGTATCGAGAGTTTTCTTCCAATATACAGTACATATGAGGGTACACTGCATTAATTACTAAGCAAATATCCAACCCTTGTATTTGAATCTTCTGTGGTGTGGAAGCTTCATTTTATATTCAAAGTTTTTAGTGTCAACTTCTATCACTGCCAGTATTAAATATTCACACAAACATATTTCATGTGCATCAGGCTGGTGTTTTCCCTCCTTCAGATTCAGCACTTCAACCAATCCACAGTATTTACTGTTTGTAGCTTCTAGACTTGAGTAACTGAGATTTCTATCTGGCTGATTAAAGACGGTCTTAAAACAACACTGAAGTTTTTATTTTCCTTCGGGATGATAAGCCTGGAGCTACCGGAGTTAAAGAGGCCAAGCATGTCAAAATGAGACACAAAATGAGGCTTTTCCTTTCTGAGAGCCAACAGCAACAAATAGAAGCTTTACCGCAAAATATAAAAATGATTTCCCGGAGGAGTTCACCTAAGCAATTACAGGGTGATGATACCTCTAGCAACGTTTATATCAACTGCATAAATGATTTGTTTAAATTGAATAAATGGAACTCGCTCCGAAACCCCTCCCCCACACGATCTCCGGCATTAAACGCCTGAATCATGTGTTGCTAAGTGCTGAGCTGCTAAGCGATTGATATTCACCAAATCGAATCGTCTGATAGGGGTCCCTTTTTAAACATGTTGCCTTTGTGCTCTATCACCGATTCTGCTCTTGATCGAGCAGTTCCACAGCCTCTAGTTGCTTCTATTGACTGATATAACCAGCGACTGTGAGAATCAAATAATCGACTTTAAGACAATTTCATTTTGTGAAACCAATCAAAAAAACTTGGAGTGTTCCGTCCCACCTCCAGCCCCCTGAAACTTCAAACCACAAAGTAAACAGAACAAATCACAACGAGTGTGTTGACTGAACTGTTGGGAAGAAAAGTAGACACTTTGTTTTTGTATTATAACAATCAGGCAACAATCATAAATTAAAACACAATGACAGGTGAAGTGAAGAACACTGATGATCTCTTCATCATGGCACCTGTTAGCGTGTGGAATATTATTATAGCAGCAACATTTTATCCTCAATGCTGGCGCATTCGAAGCAGGGAAAAATGGGCGAGTTTGACAAATTGTGACGTCTAGACGACTTGGTCAGAGCATCTCCATGACTGCAGCTCTTGTGGGATGTTCCCGGTCTGCAGTGGTCAGTATCTATTGAAAGTGCTTCAAGGAAGGAACAGTGGTGAACTGGCGACAGGGTCACGGGCGACCGGGGCTCATTGATGCACGTGGAGAGCGAAAGCTGGCACGTGTGGTCCGATCCAACAGATGAGCTCCTGTAGCTTAAACTGCTGAAGAAGTTCATGGTGTTAAAGGGTCAGAACTGTTTTGGCAGCAAAAGGGGGACCAACTCAATATTAGTTTCCCTCTCATCGGTGTAAATGTACTTCAAGTCATAATTTTATCTCATTATAATTTAATTAGGAAGACAATAATTAGAATAAATGAATATTTTAACTGTAGAAAATAAGGTTAACTCCAACTTTAGTGATAAATATAATTCTTTTTAACTATTTACAGTAATCCTATAGTACTCATATTGATTAGCCATTTATATCGCTAATAATAATAATCTTTCAGCTGATCCAGTTAGGGGTCATTATAGTGCATCAACCCTCTTTAAAATCACTCTGTCCTCTTTATCTGCCTCTTTCAAACCAACCACCTGCGTGTCTCCCCTCACCACATCCATAAACCTCCTCCTTGGCCTTCCTTCTTTCCCCTCCTGCTCTAAGGGGTTTTTTCCTTGCCACAGTCGCCCCCGGCTGCTCATCAGGGATAAACACACATCATTTCCTTTCATTCCTAGGTTCTGTAAAGCTACTTTTTTGTTCTCCAGCCTTCTCAGCATTCTTCCTGCGAAATTCCCTCTTCTGTACAGCTCAAGCGCACCTTTTTCACCTTGTCTCCAAAATGTCCTACTTGTGAAGGGCCCTCTAATAACTAATTTCTGATCCTGTCCATCCTCGTCGCTCCCAGTGAATATATATTAAATATAAAACTCGAAAAACTAATTGTGAACTATAATGCAGAATCCAGAGATGCACAGCCAAATCAGCTACATATGATGAGCTACATAGATAGATAGATAGATAGATAGATAGATAGATAGATAGATAGATAGATAGATAGATAGATAGATAGATAGATAGATAGGATGAGAGTCTGTAACAGTGAAAGGATCATTTCTAATAATGAGAAAGATACGAGAATGAAGATTAGAAGAGAAGTGGAGAAGTTTACCAAAGACTACTAAGGACAGACCAAGAAAAGTAGAGTCTTTAGTGATGCTCTGGTTTCATGTAGAAGCACAGGGTGGAAGAAGAGTTCAGACCTGAAGAGAAAACAGAGACAGATACAGAGACAGACAGAGAAACAGAGACCAGAGACAATATGAGACAGAGACAGGAAGTAAGGAAAAGACAGCTTGAGAAAGACAAATGCATGGAAATTTGAAGCTACTATCGTTTCGACACAAACAAAAGCACAAAGCGCCCTAGACGGAAAAAAGGAACAGCGCGTGTCTGTAATAAATCCACTTCATGAGCAGCTACAGTCCTGTTGTGAGATGAACGATTCACTTTGAGCCTCTTTTGACTTGCAGAACTTGGAGGATTAATGGTAACTCACTGTGGTCGGGAATCAGGCCCTGGCCCGGCCGCAGCAGCAGCAGCACCTTTGTGCCTCCTGCTTGGATGAGCTCGATAGCCCGTGTGTGTGTGATGCCTTGGGTCGGCTCACCGTTGATCTCTACGATCTGATCTCCCACCTGTAAGTGCACACACTCTGTTAATCCTCTCTGTAATGTCTGGTGCTCTAATACAAAAAAAGACGAGTCAGGACACTAATATTTAATGTCTACTGTATGGGATCAGTCACCAGAACAGGTCACTCACGTGAATTCTGCCATCCTTCAGTGCCGGGCCATCCTCGGCCAGTCTCAGGATGAACAGGCCCATGTTGTACTCCTTCCCTCCCCGTAAACTAAAGCCAAAGCCACGCAGCCCTCTCTCCAGCTCCACCAGGAAACAACCCTGACACGTATACACACACACACACACACACACACACAACATAAATATAATAATAATATTGTCCCAATACCGTCCCTTTAAATCCTTCCAATTTTACCAGTGGTGGATGAATTGCACACACCATGAACTCGAGTTGAAGGAGAGGAACACGAGGTCAAATATCACTCAAATATACTTAAGTATCCAAAGTACTGTGATTTATTATGGCTATAATGTTCCTATTATAATTTTTGCCACGTCACCTAATGAAGATAAATAAATAAAAAGGAACAACTTGAGTTAAAAGTAAGATATTTGACTGAAATTAAAGTCAAAATCTCCCCAAATGGGAATCCTTCAGAAAAGCACAGACACGCAAAAAAGCCACTTGAGTACAGTAACGAATTTTTACATCATTACTGCTGATCAGAGTGATTACCGGGCAGATATCTGCTCATATCTGACTGGATAATAATGATAATGGCAAAAGTTGTATTTTTCTTCCAGAAAGCAGATGAAAATCACTTTGTAGATGTACAACATTTAATCTTGCAAACATCATGTCAACATGATAATGTAGGGGTCTTTTATATCAATGTTGAAAGAATGCACTGCATCCAGTGTTACCTGCTTGGTGTTTGAGGTCAACGTGTTGCCCGACTCGTTCTTGGGAAGGGATTTGTAGTTACCCCAGACCATGCCCTCTTCTCTCTCTTCTGTCTTGGGGCCGTTTCTAAGAAGAAAAAAAAATACGGAAACAAAACTTATATCAGAATTATCGGTACGTTTTTGGTATTTGCATTGTGCTTTTGGGTTGGATATTCATTCTATTCCAGCTAATTTTAATCAAATCATACATTTTTATCTTTTTATTATCAAAAAGTTTCGAGACCAGTTTTGTAACGCGCCAACAGATGGCAGCACAAGGCTGCACGCATAGTCACAGGAAGCACCGACCTCCATAAGTCAGTGCACCAAAAGACATCGTCCTGTGTACATTGGGAGCACTGCGACTGGTGCTATTCTGACCACGTGTGTTACCGCGTCTTCTGTTCTGACCACGTGTGCACCTTGTCACCAAGCTCTCCTCACACTTTCTTACCGGAAACGTGATCTCACTTCCGCACCCGCCCTTCTCGCCAGATTTGGCTTCCTCTCACCCACGTCTCTAAGATGAAGATCCGGCTCAAAGGTCGTGGTTTTGACGCCACTGCGGAGACTTGGTGCGAATAGCAGAAGGAGCTTGACACGCTTCGAAAAAAGACTTCCAGGACACGTGTCAGAAGTGGCGGAAACGCTGGCGATCATGTGTAAATGTGGTTAAAGAAAGTACTTTCTTGTCAACAGAGCTAATCTTGAAACTTTTTGATATCACCTCTTATGTATCTACCCACAATATATTTTGTAGTTTAAAGCATTTTTTTGTAGACCTCAGTTAATCGATGATTTCAGAAGAACCCCAAAACCCTCAGAAATATATATATTTTTTTGATGAGATGAGACCGTAACCATTTAAATATGGGTTCTACATTGGGAGGGAGGTAAGTATCCCGAAGTATATTTATCTTCTTCACACAGAGAAGCTAACTGAACATACAAGGCCGTGTGAGTTGCTATGAATGAAGAAAAAGCTTCTGAAGGCGAGACTATTTGGAGTTGGTGAGATGGTATGTAGGGGTTAAAAAAAAAAAAAGTGCCACTAAGAACGTATTAGTCAGGATGCTTCTTACGTTCTGTCAGATAGGAGTGTGTGTTAGTGTGTGGGCATTGTGCATTGGTCTTGTACCCGTCATCACGGTTAGCAGGCTGCTGTCCCATGGCTTTGTGCTGAGCCACTGGGCTTTGCTTGGCTGAACTGCTGGCTGATGGAGGGCCGCTGTGCTCTGAAAAATAAACAGGACCACCATTGGCGTCATGCTCACATGCACAAATTGTTGAAGCAGGCTTGTGCAATGCAGAAATAAATCCTTAGAAATATATCCAACTCTTTCCAGGAATCAAAAATTCGGATTTCCTCACCTTCTTCAGGAAGCACGGTGAGAGTGACAGTGTTGCCAGCCTGCTTGATCAGCTGCACTATGTCGTTGTGCGAGAGGTCCACGATGCACTGGCCGTTGACGGCCGAGATGCGGTCGCCCACTTTCAGCCTTCCGGAGCGTTCCGTAGGGCTGCCCTTGATGATCCTTCCAATCTTATGAGGAATTACTGAACAGGGAGAAGAGCGCGGATGAATTCTTCTCGACGATCCATATACATGCAAATTATATGATTATAATATTCACAGGATCGATCGATCGATCTATCGATCTATCTATCTACACACAAAGCTGTAAGATAGACAAAAGTTAAGCAGAGAATATTTGTTTTTAAAAGAAACTCTGTTTATAGCTACACAACACCACAACTCTAAAAGGATTAAAAAAAAAAGTATAGATCGCGCTTCAAAAGAGAAGACGTCTCAAAGGTGTCGTCGTGCCTCTCACCTCCTGGTGGCGGTTTGTTCTTTGAGGTAAGGATGACGAAGCCGAAGCCCTCGTTGTCTTTACGCTGCAGCATGACCTCGTAGACCTCCGGCTGGGACAGAACTGGAGCGGCGTCCGCCTGAGGATGTCTGGGAGAGCCGTTAACCTGAGGGGGAGTTGCTTGCGACTGTCCACCCTCATCCTCTCTTCCTTCTGCATACGGGGGGAAAAAAAAAAAAAAACACATTTAGCATCAGCCAAACCCATTAATACTCATTAACTCAGTTACGAGAATCGAGTCGGTTCTGTTTGCTCAATGTGGTATCGCACAGGAAGTCATTTAAAATAAACACTTTTAATACATACACCACATTTTACTTTACATTTCATTAAAATTAACATTTAAATATGATTTGTCACTTGTGCTTTCAGATCCCTCCATCCTTTTTGTATTCACTCATGCGTTCATTCCTCCTTCTGTCTCGTTCAGCATTCTAAATCCGTTTTGTTCTATCGGTGGCGAAACCACAGCAATTTACGAGAAGTGCTTGCTTTCTTGGTAAACCAGACAGTCGTTCCCTCAGTATGCAGTGGTTTCGTACGTGAACGAGTGTGTGCACTGAACACACACCTGCGTAGACGAGCTTCCTGCGCACGGTGAGCATGACCTGGCCGTTGCGTGCGGCGTTGGTCATCAGCTCCAGGACCTGCTTGTGGGATTTTCCTTTCACGGGAACGCCGTCGATACACATGAGCTCATCGCCTGCCCGCAGACGCCCGTCCTTCTCCGCGGCGCCCAGCGGAACGATAGCACCGATGTACACCTGTGGAGAGGGAGAGAGAAAAAGAATGAGTGCTTGAATAATTTTCCTTAGGAACACTGACTGATGTATATTGAATGACTGAGGACACAGATCTAACGCTAGCTGGAACAGTAGTAGCTGGTCATATGCATGTCCGCTTCATTTCATGTTAAAAAATATACCAGATGATGACATCACTCACTGGCTGATCTGCTCCTTCTCCGCCCAGAACCCTGAAGCCAAAACCAGACTCCTGGTTCCTTTTAATAAACACATCTACTTCCTTGGTGTTGGCAGCTGCAGAGACGAAAATACAGTGTTACGAGGTCAAGAGTCAACTACGGTGTACTAACTTTTACACCATGGCCTGTCTGAATATTAGATTCTGATTGGCTGGAAGGTGGAATGTAGTTCTGTAGTATTCCCTCATCACCTTACCTTACTCAAATGGACCAACCAGATCGGTGGATAAATTCCCAGCATGTATTGGACAAACTGGAGATGCCAGTGTCGATAAAATTTTTTTTATAAATTCACACCAACAGATTAATTATTAATATTATTAATATTAGGGACCCATTGCTTTAGTACGTCGCGCTGGAAAAGGGCGCGTGCTAAACGCCGTAAAATGGAAATGTATGCGAATGCTACTCACGCTTGCTGTCAAGCATGGCTTTGGACTTGAGGTAGAGTTCGGATGGGTCCAGTTTGGGCGAGTTGGAGCGTGCTATGTTAGGAGGGAAGGGCAGCGACTGGGGTGGAGCTTGTGGAAGAGTCTGAGGGAGCATCTGAGGGAGCGTCTGAGGATGCGTCTGAGGGAGAGGCTCAACAGGACTTGGGGAATCCGTGCTTATCGTGCTGGTGGTTCCTTCATGCTTCTGGGTCGCTGGCATGGGCATTGCTGTGGCACACTAACACAAAAACATTATTTTTTAAGCTCGGGCATCTCAGGAAGGGTTTTTAGGTGTCTATATGTTTATCACAGAGGTTTGTTGGGCAGTAATATCAAAAATGTACATACAGCTGCTTTAATAATGTGATTAAAGCTTGTGCTTCAGATGCAAAAATTTCACCCCACGACTCTAACGTGCATCGATAACGCTGCACGAACAAAGCCTTGAAAATTAGTAGTCAGTGAATAATGCAGCGCAATGTCGAGCCCTAGCTCTGTACGGCGCAGCCGATTCATTATTCTGCACACGCGCCGTCATTAGGAGCGTGGCCCGATATCATTAAACTCCCAACCCTGAAGCGTGTGTGTGCGTTCGCTCCCAACAATTCTGTGATTAAAAGTGGTTCGATGAACTTACGGGCTTCAGAGACTTCACAGGAGACGTCTGACCTGCGGGAGGGAGAGAGCGAATGAGTAAGATATAGAACGAGAATGAAGGAAGTCAGAAGGGGAGAAAGAACAGAGAACTAGAGAGAAGCGATGAGTGGGGGGGGGGGGTCTAAAAGATTTAAAAGCTTGTGGATTAGAGCATGAGAGAAGAACTGACACCAATATGAAGAGGGTCAGACATGCACAAGAAGCTGGTAATGCTGTAAAATTATAGTCATACAAATAATATTTACCATTCGGAAAAGATTCACACCCCTTTGTTTTTTGCACACTTTGTTCAGCTGGCGTTCGACAATATTTGCAGCATTTGGCATAGATTACATTTGTCATTTATAAAAATGTGAAGTTGAACATTAAGGGCCTTGTTTAAAACCTGAGCAATGACAGTGCGAAAACAGCCCATAGTTTGATGCTGCCATCACCATGCTTCATAATAAATAAAAAAAAAAAAAAAAATATATATATATATATATATATATATATATATATATATATATATATATATATATATATATATATATATATATATACACACACACACACACACACACACATATATACACATATATACATATATATACATATGTATGTATGTATTAGCCAAATTAGTTTTTCCAGGTGTAGCGCTTAGGTGATTGGGGTTTAAAACCTAAAGTTTTTTATTATTCTATAAGTGCCTAGTCATAAAATCACTTTCTAGTTCTTCTGATAAACACTATATTAATTAAAGATTTATGTCTTTGAATGCGGTAGCATGACATTTTCCCTTCAGTTGAACTAGAAGACCCATCCTGTACCAGCGTGTCAATGCTCCTGCGCACAAAACCAGCTCCATGAACATATAGTTTATGAGTTGTAGTGGAAGATCTTGAGTGGCCTGCTATAGAGCTCTGACCTCAACCTCAACACCTTTGGGATGAACTGGAACTCTGACTGCCCCCTCACCTCTTCTACATCAGTACCTGACTTTATTAATGCTTTCATGTCCACAAATTTTGTCCATATAGTTAGATGTCCTTCCAGAATGTTCTCCTACCTATTCTAAAGACTTAAAATCTATTAGAGGGTCATTGGGTACTTCCCAGACCACAGTCTTTCTAACCTATTTATTAAGCTTGGCTGTACGATCATTTCCAGCAAGACTCCTGGTGCTTCCAAGCTTGTTCACAGTGCTCAGTTCAGTGTTCGAAGCTTTAAAGACTGTTGTACATCCTTGCTCACGCCTCACATTTCGATCTGGCACGTGCTGCGAATCGTAGGTCTTCTACACACAGGTGTGTGCCTTTATAAATCATGTCCAATCAGTTGCATTAGGCACAGTTGGACTTCGGTCAAGTTCTAGAAGCATCTCAAGGTGATCGATGCAAACAAGCTGCACCTGAGCTCAATTTAGTTTTCCCTCAGGCAATGCACTCAGTACTTATCTGAACAAGAGATTTTAGTTTTTTTAACTTTATCGTTTAGGAACAAAACAAGATGCTTTTGCTTTGTCACTATGGTTTGCTGTATGTAGCAGATGAAAGTCAATTGAATTCAAGATGGTCGGATCCTACTGGGAATATATTTTGTATATATATGAATACAAGCTATTGTATTTAGAATTTAGTGTGTTATGGAAATCCGGGCTGACGCACCACTAAGTGGCAGTATTCTCCACACTAAGTGTGTAATACTGAAAAGGAATGGCATGATTCATAAACTACTGAACTCTCAGTGTGTGTGTGTGTGTGTGTGTGTGTGTGTGTGTGTGTGTGTGTGTGTGAGAGACAGATGAAGATCCGGTTTCACAAAGAACCTAGACGCATTTTTGTGGTTGAATAATTGAATATGTAAACACTGGGGTCAAATGCAGTCAGGTGACTTACCCGGTCCAGTCAAGTGCTTTATCTATTAACCACGTTTGTGTAAACATTCATGCTCTGCCTCAGAGGCTACAAGCTGGTCATGCCTGGTTACCGTCCACAGCAGGAAATCAGCCAGGTAAAGGAAACGTTAAAAAGTACTTTAAAGCATGAACTTTTTTCTTGTATGAGTGAGTCTACAAGTCTGTACGAGACACGAGACACGTGCATGTTCCTTTTTGTTTATATGCAAAATACACAAGAATTGGACAGTGGATGACTGGAGGAAACCTCTGTAGACTGATTAGTCCAAATTTGACATTTGTGGCTTTAACAGAAGAACTTGTATAAGATGGAGACCAGGAGAGAAGATGTTAGCAACCTGCCTTACCCCCCACAGACAAACATGGAGGTGGAAGGACTTATTACATACATGGTGTTAAGTATATATATATATATATATATATATATATATATATATATATATATATAACACACACATATACACACGTTATGAAGATAATTAAAGGAACGAAATGAACTAAATGACTCAGAAAAAAGATGTGTTTATTCTAATGAAAGAGATTCAAACAACCAAGTCACTAAAATGATCCGATCTTCTCATCCCTAATTGTCAGTAGTCAGTTGAGTTTATTGTGCCTTCCATTTGTTCCCCTCTTTTATCTTGTGCCCCCTAGTGGAGCAATAATGATGAGCTTTTTTAACTCTTTAATTGCATGAAATTAATCTTTAGCTTATTATTATATAATTATATAATTATAATTGCCACAAACAGATTTGCACTCAAGTGTCCTATGGGGAAGAACCTCTACAATGAGAGAACTATAGACTTGAGGTCAAACCTAGATGATGAGTTTCTTTTTGAGTCTGGTTCCTCTCAAGATGTCTTCCTCATATTTCAAAAAGTTGTTCCCTCCGCACCTTCACCGCTGTGTTACTGTTTTAGACATGTTTTGTTGTTAGTTTTGTTAATTAATGTTGTCTGATGTGGAACTTTGGTCCTGGGGAAATGTTTTGTTTCACTGTGAACTGGTTGGAATGACAATAAATCCGACTTGACTCACACGTGATGAATAAACATATAGGGACTAATTTATGAATTCAATATGTATATTCTTAATTTATTTATTTCTGTCAAATCTGCTTTGTGACAACGTCCACTGTTAAAAGTGCGAGATAAATAAAATGTATGCGATTGGTAATACTGGGAGCATCCCAGTAAATGCTTTCCAGGCAACTGCCATGGTGCCCATGGAGGCAGGTGGGGTCAATTTGGTCGGCGTGTCAGGGCCCTTTAAGCTTTTTATTACTATTAGAATTCAGCTCACGTGCAGTGGCCTGCTATAAAAATTACAAAGTGCTTCTCTAAGACTGGCCATTAAACATTAAACCTGCCACGCCTGCTTCGAGCGTAATTAAGGATGAGGATGCGGCTCCGAGTGTTTATCATCCGTGTCGCCATTACTATTGTCATTAAACTAATGACGCCAGTGCCCCAGTCCCTCTCCTTTAGCCGATACTGCTGTTTCAGAGCAGAGAGTTTGTACCTCTGAAACAGGAATGCGTTGTTCTCCATCTTTACACACCTGTCCCTCCCATCGCTCGTGTCACGTCTCACCTCTCTGTACGTGTTGCGATCAGCACCTTTTTCTCTTTCTCAGGCACAAACGTATCGCGTTCTTGTGTTCTCTCGCTAAATACTTAGCAGTCTGTCAGGCTCTCGCGAGACGCTTTGACAAAAGGTGAGGGCGCCGGTGTACCGTGCGAGTGGTCCGTGTGAAGGTGCCGAAGAGAGCGTCGGCGCGTTATGTGCTCGAAAGTGCAACTCATGGAGAGAACGACACGGTCATCATTGTTCTCCTGTTTGTTATTGTGGCGTCTCTTACACCTTGTATCCCGACTTCACTTCTTTAGAGGGGTGCAGTAAATTTCTTGCCACTGGAACCAGTCCATCCATCCTGCTTATCTGATGCTCTTTCTCTCCATCTATCCATCCATCCATCACAGGAGGATATGCCTCGCATGGGTTGGATTGGAAGATCTCCTGCTATAGAGCTCTGATCTCAACCTCACTGAACACATTTGGAAGAAACTGGAATGCTGACTGCACCCCCAGGCCTCCTCACCTCCATCAGTACCTGACTTTACTAACAACTCCAAAATCTAGTGGAACATCTTTTCTAAAGAGTGGAGCTTTTCATAACAGCAAATCCAGACTAAATGTGGAACTGGATGTTCAGAAAGCACATGAATCTTATTTTCAGGTGTCCACAAACTTTTGCCCATATAGTGTAGCTTCACTTTAATCTGTTTATTATCAGAAAATGCATTTAGTGCATCTTCTGACCAATCAGTTTAGAGAATTCAGCTTGATAAAATCCACCCTATTGCTTTCATAGTGTGTAATTCGAACACATTCCTGGTTCTTACCTCCTCTCAGCACCAGCACGTTGACCTCGGAGCCGAGGGGCAGTTCTTTGAGGATGTCCACCACCTGTGTGTGGCTCAGAGTTTGCACGTTCTTGCGGTTGATCTCTTTAATCACGTCGCCTTTGAGCAGGCCACGGCACCACTGGGCGTCCAGGATCATCTTGACCTTCTGACCCAGCGGGCAGTCGGCGATGGCGAACCCGAATCCGCTCGGCCCCTTCGCCAGCACAACGTTCACCAACTCGGGCTGCAGCAGCGTGAGTTCAGAGGTGTCCTCCTGCCTCCCGTCGAGTACGAGGGGCTGCCTGTCAGCCGGAGGCGCGGCCGCGGCGTCCCCCGCTGCCTCGTCTCCGGCGTCCTCGGGAAGTGGGTAACCTCGGCACAGCACCATGTCCACGTACTGGTTTACGGACACTGACTGGAACATCTGCACCACATCGGCGTGGGTTTTACCGAGCACGCACGTGCCGTTGATGTCCACGATGACGTCCCCTGTTACAAAGAGGAGGAGAAAAATAAATAAATAAATAAATAAATAAATAAATAAATAAATAAATAAGTAAAGTAAATGATTTATTTCATTAGCTTAATAAACAATAAATAAATAAATTCCAAAGATAAATAGATTGCACAGGGTAAAAAGAAATCCAGTTTCAGTCTAAATGTTGCATAAAAATGTAATATAATAAAGTTTTAAAAATGTAAACACAAGTGATCCGTTAAAATATTAATTTACTGCACATTCAAATATTTGATTAAAAAATTATTTTTAGAGATTTATTTACATTTTAAAAATTACTTATTTTGCTTATTTTTATTTTAATGTTCCTTATTTTACCATAAGCAATGCACTACAAAAAACCCAACTGCACACACACACACACACTCACACACACACACACACACACACAATTTTTCACCCTGTTCGAAATTCTCTTTATCTAGGTCATGCAAGATCTTCATTTGAATAACTCGCTGTGATTGGTCGAGGCAAGAATCAACCTGCAGAATGATGTGTGTTAGCACGCGCGCACGTGTGTGTATGTGTGTACGTGCCGATCCGTTCCTACAGCGTTAACATGTATTCCTTCATTATAATTAATCCTGATCTATGTCCACGCAGACACACACTCTCTGTCCCGGAAATACGGGGTATGACGTGAGAATCTGGAAAGGATGCTATTTCAATGCGTTGCACCGCAAATCTATGCATTCCACACTGAGGAACACATTCCGAGTAGCTAGTCCACCTAGTGAGCTTCCTTCGAGACATAAAACACATTCGATGCAAATTCAGAGGACAGCACTATCCGTCCTCCTCCTAATACTTGAGCTCAGACTCTTTAAATGTCACCGTGACACACAGAAACAGAGATATGATTGTGCTATCGTCCTCCCCCAGAGGGCTCGGTCAATTTTGCTCCATTGACACAATATAAGATGATATATGAAGGGATATTATGTTCTTTTTTTTTTTTAAATGTATATGCAATACAAGCGTAACAAAATGAAAAAAGGACGTGTGCGATTTATCCGAGTTAACAACTTACACCACAAACGCTTTGACACACAGCAGAGCAGCTTGACGAGCCAGGAGTCAGTGAACTCGAGAACAAACTAAAAATAGCTTTTGAGTAAATATGAGACGGAAGACAAAATAAAAAAAGTTAATAAAATGGAGGGAGGGAAAGAAAAAAAAAGAGGAAGAGCACGCTAGCACACGTAATGTAGAATCCAGATACTCTTACATTTAAACGGCCCAGTTATATAAATAAGGGCTTCTGCCACAATGGCGTAAATACAAACAAAAAACATATAAGGTGCATCATAATTACAGGTCAAAATACTATGATGCAGCCGTGCAGTTAACAGTGTAGAGAATGTAGAAAGCGGGTGAGGAAGTGGGTAATTGTGACACCAGCCAATCAGGCTGTGTACAACTACATGCATTCAGAAAAAGCATCTTGCTTCAAGTGTGTGTTACTGCAAACACTTATTTCCGACCCAAATGACTTGTTGAGAAAAGATCTCTCATTCCCTTCACTAACTCGACAAACAGAACGAGCCTGGAGCAAAAAAGATCCATTCCTGCTGCAAAATGGAAAAAATACGTTGCTTCATTTGTTTTGCTCAGATGCAAAAAAATAAAAAATAAATAAAAATGTAATCTCCATTAAAACTGCATTGGTGCTGCTGGAATTTAAACTTGTGACCTTCCAATAGAGAGTCCGATGCCTTAACCACTGAGCTACCACCTTCGAAATAAGACTTCCTAAACCACACCTACACAAATGAGTCATTGTTAGATGGTGTGAGATTGTGTTTGTGTCAAATACAAACAGTCCTGGAGACGCTGGAACACACACATTTCACCAAAGCATGTTTTTCCAGAACAAAGACTGGAAAGTCTGCATCTAGTGGGTGTGGATGTTTATCAGCTCCACAGTTGGTGGATAGGAAAAAGTAAGGGAAGGAAGGAAGCTGTTTTAAGTCGCTGCTGTCAAAAGTTTCCGTCAGGAAAAATATGACTGTGGTGTTCGTGGAGCAGAGCAACAAGCCAATTGAATGATAAAAAAAAAAAATAATAATAATCTGCATAAAAATGATGCAAGGAATACAAACTCTACAGCATGACCTGGGGTGCTTTTGAAGGAAATGATTCAACACCAGGGTCGGTGTTATCGCCTCAGAGGTTACTATCATTGACTGTTTCATTCAGATTTTATTACAGCACTGATTACGAGTGTAATTTCTCACTTATTCAATTACGTTCTATAATAACTTTTTTACATGCTGCAATCAACCTCTTGGAAGGTAATAATGCGAAAAAAAGATTTTATGGTAAACCAGTGAACTGCTCTGTTTAGAAGATAATGGTGTGTCAATAAGTTTTTCCTGCTTGATCACTGGAGACTCCTTCAATCAGCCTCAATTCGAATAGAATAAAAACCACAGGACTAAAGTACGAGCAGAATATTCTGGAATGATGTATCATTTAAAAATTGTTAAAAAAGACATAATACAAAAAGAAATTTAAAAAAGGGACAGTAAAATTATTTTAGAAAGAATGAATGTGAATGAATAATGAATATGAAAAGAAAATCCCGTATTTATAATACATTTGGCTTTGTTCATTCTCATTCTGTTTGTTTTGAAACTCAGATGGTGATTATT
Organism: Silurus meridionalis; assembly: GCF_014805685.1. Lineage (NCBI taxonomy): Eukaryota > Metazoa > Chordata > Actinopteri > Siluriformes > Siluridae > Silurus > Silurus meridionalis. Next base: position 12,645,870 of record NC_060899.1, read on the forward strand.
TTAGATTATGTTTATAGTTTACGACACTTAGATTATGATAGAGCGCTCCTGTTACCAGTAACGTGTTGTTACTATGGAAATCCTATCACAATAGAACGAGGGCATTAATACAAGCGTGTGATTTGCATTACAGGAACCTGTTATTAAACTAATCAGGTCCGAGAAGCCAACGGGAGCCAAATCTCCCTCTACACTTCACCTATGAGGAAACGATGGGATTTTGACAACAAATACTGGTTTTATTTATACACACACACACACACACACACACACACTATATTACACTTACTCTGTCTATATATCTCCTTAAGTACATATATTACACTGATACTCTGTTGTATACATCACCTCAAGAGATGGTCATTTTACCTGCAGATCAGATCTCACTACCAGCTTCCACACTGATCGGCTCGATTCAGATTTAGGAGAAAGTTCAGACAAAGCGTTGACTACTGCGGGTTTTTTTCAAAGCCGAGAGTAGTGTCGGAAGTGCCACCTTCCAGAGAGCGCTCAGAAACCTGCTGACATCCCGCCCTGCCTCATCCCATTTCACAAACATCGCTGACATCATCTTAAAGGGCCGGTGTGTGTATTTGTAACCATTAACACCATAAAACTGCTAATACTGATACACACTGCTCTTCTCACCTACTACATCACACAAAGCATTTTTAAAAGCGATTTATAAAAATGCTGATCTCAGCACAACGACTGCTCCGCAGAGGCTTTGCATGGCCTAAGGTTCAAGATCTTGGGTGGCCTGCTATAGAACTCTGATCTCATCCCTGCTGGACACTTTGAGATGAATGTGAACGCTGCCTGCACTCCAGGCCTCTTCATTTCACCTACATAAGTACCTGACTTTATAGGGAAATGAGCACAAAACTCCACAGGCACAATAAAACATCTAGTGGAACATCTTCCCAGCCTGAAAGCCAGACTGGTATGATAGAAATAAAAAAAAAAAAAAACACTGTCTATTAGAGCAAATTTCTTATTGAAAGAGAAAACGGTGCACCACGTGACCAACATGTTTGAGCTCCTTATATTACAGCCTTCAATTATTCACAGCATTTGGCATTCGCGGATAAATGAAAGGTCAGCACTTTCTTTCTTTCTATCGCTTTCTCAGTTTTGATTAGTCAGGACACGTTTTATAGTCAATAACAGTAGCTGTGACAGGGTCGATTTCGAGGTTTATATTCCCCCATAAGGCCATAGTTGGGGATATGATGGTCTTCTGTGAAAATACATTTATGGAACAATTTAAAGTAAGTAATCTCCAGTGTCAGTCTGAGGTACAGCTGGAGGTTTTCTCAGACAAACTGCTTTGCTGCTCTAGTGATAACAGGGACCCGAGCTCTTACTATGGACATCTAATAACAAATGAGAGAAAAAAAATATAATGAATAAATTCCTGTTCTAATATTTCTATAGTCATATAATATTTCCTAATGGAAAATGGTATCTATTTATCACCAACATACAGTTCAGCATCGGCTCAGCAGCAAGCAGAACATTTTGAGAGGAATAAATGATGGAAGAAACTACTGACTCGAACTCGACACATCACCCGTGTGCTTATTTGTGTGATTGTATTTTTAAGTACCGTAATTTCCGGACTATTAAGCGCACCCAAATATAAGCCGCACCCACTGAATTTGACAAAGATTTTTATTTAACATAAATAAGCCGCACCTGTCTATAAGCTATAATTTCAGTCTACACTGAAACTAATGAACTTTACACAGGCTTTAATGAAAGGCTTGTATCTAAACAGTAGCCTACCAAGAAAGTCATTGTTCACTGTCTTTCTCCTTCATTTCACAACAATTTCTCTCTGGAGTTTTTCTTTTGGCATTGTCGTGCGTTTAAAAATCACCATCGTTGAAGTTTTTCTCCCGATGCCGTGCAGCTCAGAACACAGGTGAAGTGTGTGTTTTCATGCCCGGTTGTTTTCAGCGTGACGAATGATTCGCATTTCCTGTAGACAGTCCGTGTGAGCGGCAGGTCAAACGTCAGAGGAACATCATCCATATTTATGATGTGGTGCGGCCCGATTCAGTGGGAGCGCATCTGATTTAATATAAATAGTTTTATTGGTTCGCCTGAACCCGTTCGGCAATTTCATTGGTCTAATGTTATGAAGCTCAGTTTTTTAGCTTGAAGTTTGTGAAACCGGGAAAAACCCAGGAGAAATCCATAAAAATAAGCCGCGGGGTTCAAAGCGTGGGAAAAAAGTAGCGTAGTAGTAGGAACATAATAGCCATAATAAATCATAGTACTTTGAATACTTAAGCACATTTGAAAGCAAATACTTTTGTACTTTTACTGAAGGCAGGGTTTCAGGAGTCATATTTTACCTCATGTATCTCTACTTTTACATGGTTTGTGTATTTCGTCCACCGCTACCAACAACAGCACATCCTTTAGTACATGTATAAGACACCAACAGTCAATCACGACAGATACGTCAATGACGGTACTTCGGTGAGCGCCGGGTCGATTAACATTAAAGCAAACCCACCAGGGGTGATCTTGTTGTCCTGCGCCGCAGGGCCGTCCCTCAGCACGTTCTTCACCTGCAGGAACTCGTCGGGCCTGTCTCCTCCTATGATGGTGAAGCCAAAACCCTGCACGCTCTTCCTCAGGGCCGTGCGCAACAGCGTCCCATGGAGCTGCGCCGGGTCGCGCGTGAAACCCCTCCGAGAGCCCTCCTCTGAAAAGGAAAGAGAGATGGAAAAGAGATACGGTCAAGACACAATCGAGAGCTACAGAGAAAAAGGAAAAAAAGAAAAAAAAAAAAAGAGAGAGAGAGAGAGAGAGAGAGAGAGAGAGAGAGAGAGAGAGAGAGAGAGAGACACGACACGGAATGTAAGAAGACCCTAGATATCAGAGTAGATTAAAGTCATTATTCCGTCCCGATCGCTAATTATGTATGAACAGTCCTGCTCGGCGTAATCACTGTTAATTAATGACTGCTAAATAAATACTGTAATGGTTTTTCGGTAATGACACTTTGCTCTTCCGAGACTTCTTTAACCAGTGCCGCTCCGGTTGCGAGTGTGTAGGTGGATATTCCCCAAAAGATCAGATTCCGAGTCAGTTGTAGACGAACACGGCTCTGATGTGTCAAACAAGCGCAGGCATTGAAGTTGTCTTAGAAATATATATTCCATATAGAGAGATAGATAGAGAGATAGATAGAGAGAGAGAGATAGATAGAGAGATAGATAGAGAGATAGAGAGATAGAGAGATAGAGAGATAGATAGATAGATAGAGATAGAGATAGAGATAGATAGATAGATAGATAGATAGATAGATAGATAGATAGATAGATAGATAGATAGATAGATAGATAGATAGATCTCCTCAAGGGACAATACTATATATTTTAGAGCAGTCAATGTGCAGCTTGTAAAGCAGTATAGATTTACTATCCTCTGAAAATACCTCAAAATGCCGCCATTATTGTTCAAACAGCTGGCAACAGAAATTACATATGAGAAAAGAGAAGCATGTGCATCCTGCTGTTATTCGCTTGATAACATTTGAAATATGATTAATGCTTCTCTTGCTATTCTACCCACGTGGGTTACCAAGTCTGCGATTTCATCATGGACAGCGAGTGAGATCAAAGAGCAAACATGAAATTGTGTGAAACTGGGCAAATCTGCGGCGAGTCGTTTGAGGCGCTTTCAGTGGCACGTGCCCTTTCTGGAGCAGGAGGACGTTACTGGAACTTCTTCAACTTTAGGGGTCCAACATAGTAACCTTAACGCTAAGAGGAGAACTGTAGACGATTGTGTGCTTGAGAAGGAAGTACAAAGGTGAGCACTGGTATTTACTGTTGGTTCCTAAGCACTGATGGAATGACACTTGTGCCAAGTGAAAACAGGATTTATGCAGACATCCTTAATAATAATCCTTTAATATTCTAATGTATTATTCTGATGTGTATGTAATGTATTAATTATCCATTATACTTAATTAATAACCTGAGATGACTTTCTAATGTTCTGTAGCAGTATGTAATTAAAGGGTAATTAATATCTGAATGCAATCAAATGCTAATGTTTAAGTTACTATTTTAGGCATTAGGAGTCAGAGAGAGAGAGAGAGAGAGAGAGAGAGAGAGAGAGAGAGAGAGAGAGAGAGAGAATGTGTGTGGGTGTGTCAAAGTGATGAGGGGGCAGAATGATGTTTACATCTACTTGATTAACTCGTCACAAAAAGAATGAGTGTGTCTGTCTCAAGGCAAGCTGATTATAAAATGTCAGTGTGTAATTAAAGGTGCCATTGTGAAAACAGTGTGTATGTGTGTGTGTGTGTGTGTGTGTGTGTGTGTGTATAAGGTCAGATATGAGGAGGTGCCTTGTCATAACAGCACAAATCTAAACAATAGAGCCGGAGACGTCTGAGTGGCTCCAGCGCACCAAACGTGCAGCTAATCTGTAATAGTGCTGTTCTACATGCTGGGGAATGTAGCTAGGTTTACATGCTGCCACCTGGAAATGGATACAAATTGCGATTCTTTACATACATTCTGTAATGTGTATTTGACTACCAAGAAAAAAAGTCTAAAGAGAAAAAAAGTCTATTTTTGCACATGAATATTAGAAATAATTGTGCCGTGGAACATGTGATTTGGATGGATGAATGGATGGATAGGATGAGCTCAATAGATGGAGTTGGAGAGTTTGGATATATGGATGAATAAATGGACATTCGGTGCCACTAAGATGAGGATGGGTTCCCTCTAAAATCTGGTTGCTGAGGGCTGACGATCAGCGTTGCACAAGATACGTGGCAGCCATTTTTTTTTTTTATTTGTAGCCTAATCTGATACATAGCACACTTAAATGTTGGCTAGCATTTATTATAAATTTGCTGCTATAAAGCTCTGACCTCAACCCTATTGAACACCTTTGGGATGACATCAGTTCCTGACTTTACTAAACACCATGGTGAATAAGTACAAATCTCCTTAAGCACACTCCAAAATCTAGTGGAACATCTTCCCAGAAAAGTGGAGGCTACTATAACAACAAATGGGGACTAAATGTGGAAAAGTTCAATATGCACAAATGGAACTTATGGGCAGGAGTCCACAAACTCCATTTAGTATTTCACATATCATCACAAAGATTGAATTTGGGCCCAAATGCACTTTGATATTTGAGGCGCTATTGGGCGAGTTATATGCTTGACTGGAAGAAAGACTGAAAGGAATAAATAAAGAGAAACCTTGTGGTAAACGGATCGAATCGTAATTGATCTGGTTAACCTGACCGATTCCAATTTTAAGCTGACGGGTAGACTCTGTGCCTCGAAAGCATGAGCCAGACTTTGTGTTTTAATCCTCTGCGCTGTGTGTGTGTGTGTGTGTCCTGAATGACATTAGCTCCAGGCTGCCTCTAGAGCTGGATGTCAGCGGCGCTCGGCTATAATAATAATCAGACTGCCAGCTAAGCATCAGCAAGCGTAAACGTCGCTCGCCCGAAGGACGTCGCGTTATAATGCTTGGAGGCTGCAAACGTCACACACCTGCTGCGGGATTTCGAGTGGGGAACGCCAGCGGAGCACACGGGAGGGTTGTGTAATGCGAAATCAATACTGCAAGAACAAAAGCGAGGAGCCAAGGGCGAACGAAAACAAATATGCTTCAGCATCAAATGAAAAGGGTTTCATAATCTAAACGAGCACAGCACAAGGTGCCTTAATTACATACTTAAATGTGCTTGAGTGCTTTTTTTTTTGTGTGATAAATTACCCTAAAATATAGAAATGAGTTCAAATTATTTTTGCCTTGAGGTGTGCGCTTACGGTTCACTAATTAAAGGTTTTATCAAAAAGAATTGTAGAGCACATAAATGCTACATGAAATTCTTCACAGGACAATACACTTTTCTGATCATGGATGGAGTGAATCTTTTGAAAATGTGAAATATCTAACAGCATTACTGTGTTTGTTTAAAATATTTCTTGATACTTTATATTTTTTTTATTAGCACTGATTCCTTATACCTCAAAAATGTATATGTATAAATACTGGTTGGAAAAGAGAGCAAGAAAGTGAAACA